>NW_023045908.1:0-106500 GCF_011762505.2 Arvicanthis niloticus
GACAACAGAAGAACATCCAGAGAAAGGAGAATACAGAAGGGCATCTACAGAGAGGATAGAAGAAAAGAGCATCGGAGGAGAGAAGAAAACAGAAGGGAATCCAAAGAGAGTAGAGGACAGAAGGGCATCCATAGAGAAGAAAAGACAGAAGGGCATCCAGACAGAGGAGAGGACACAAGGTCATCCAGAGAGATGAGAGAACAGAAGATCATCCAGAGAGAGACGAGAACAGAAGGGCATCAAGTGAGATGAGAGGACAAAAGAGAATCTAGAGAGAGGAGAGAACAGAAGGGGATCCAGAGAAAGGAAAATACAGAAGGGCATCCAGAGAGAAGAGAGGACAGATGGGCATCCAGAGTGAGAAGAGGACACAAGGGCATCCAGAGGGAGGAGATAACAGAAGAGCATACAGAGAGTTGAAAGAACAGAAGGGTATCCAGAGACAGGAGAGGACAAAAGGGTATCCAGGGAGAGGAGAGACATCCAGAAAGAGGAGAGAACAGCACCCCATCCAGAGAGTGCAGAAGACTGAAGGAAATCCAGAGAGAGTAGAGGACCAAAGGGCATCTGAGGAGAGGAGAAGACAGAAGGGCATCCAGAGAGAGGAGAGGACAGAATGGCATAGAGTGAGAGGAGAGAACAGAAGGGCATCTAGAGAGAGGAGAAGACAGAAGGGTATCCAGAGAGAGGAGAAAATTGTTGGGCATCCAGAGAGAGGAGAAGACAAAAGGGCATCGGGAGAGATGAGAGAACAGAAGGGCATAGGGAGAGAGGAAAAGACAGAAGGGCATCCAGAGAGAGGAGATAACAGAAGGGCATTCAGAGAGAAGAGAGGATTGAAGCGAATTGAGAGAGAGGAGAGAACAGAAGAGCATCCAGAAAGTGGAGAGAACAGAAGGGCATCCGGATAGAGGAGAGGACAGAAGGGCATCCAGAGAAAGGAGACAACAGAAGGACATCCAGAGAGAGGAGAATACAGAAGGGCATCCACAGAGAGGAAAGAACAGAAGAGTATCTGAAGAGAGGAGAAAACAGAAGGGCATACAAAGAGAAGAGAGGACAGAAGGGCATCCATAGAGAAGAGAAGACAGAAGGGCATCTAGAGAGAGAAGAGGACACAAGGGCATCCAGAGAGAGAAGAGAACAGAAGGGCATCCAGAGAGAGGAGAGGACACAAGGGCATTCAGAGAGATGAGAGAACAGAAGATAATCCAGAGATATAAGAGAACAGAATGGCATCAAGTGAGATGAGAGGACAGAAGAGAATCTAGAGAGGAGAGAACAGAAGGGGATCCAGAGAAAGGAGAAGACAGAAGGGCATCCAGAGAGAAGAGAGGACAGAAGTCCATACAGAGAGAGAAGTGGACACAAGGGCATCCATAGGGAGGAGAGAACAGAAGGGCATAGGGAGAGGGGAAAAGAAAGAAGGGCATCCAGAGAGAGGAGATGTGAGAAGAGCATCCAGAGTGTCGAGAGAATAGAAGGGCATAGGGAGAGAGGAGAAGACAGGGCAAACAGAGAGAGGAGACGACAGAAGGTCATCCAGAGAGAGGAGAGGACAGAAGGGCATCCAGAGAGAGGAGAGTACAAAAGGTATCCAGAGAGAGGAGAGAACAGAAAGCCATCCAGACATAGGAGAAGACAGAATGGCATCTAGAGAGAGGTGATCAAAAGGGCATTCGAAGAGACGAGAGAACAGAAGGGCATACAGAGAGAATAGAGGACAGAAGGACATCTTGAGAGATGAGAGAAAGGAAGGGCATCCAGAGAGAGGAGAAGACAAAAAGAAAATCCAGATATAGGAGAAAAAAGAAGAGCATCCAGAGAGAGAAGAGGACAGAAGGGAATCAAGAGAGAAGAGGGAACAGAAGGGCATCCAGAAAGAGGAGAGGACAGAAGGGCATCTGTAGAGGGAAGAGGACAAAAGGGCATCCAGGGAGAAAGTGAACAGAAGGGCATCCAGAGGGTGGAGAGGACAGAAAGGGCACATAGAGAGAGGAGAGGACAAAAGGGCATCCAGAGAGAGGAGAGGACAGAAGAGCATCCAGAGAGAGGAGAGGACAGAAGAGCATCCAGAGAGAGGAGAGGACAGAAGGGCATCCAGGGAGAGGAAAAGACAGAATGGAATCCAGAGAGAGGAGAGTAAAGAAGGGCATACAGAGATAGGAGAGAACAGAAGGGCATCCAGAAGGAGGAGAGAACAGAAGGGCATCCAGAGAGAGGAGAGGACAGAAGGGCATCCACAGAGAGGGGAGAACAAAAGAGCATCAAGAGAAAGGAGAGAACAGAAGAACATCCAAAAAGAGGAGAGGACAGAAAGACATCCAGTGATAGGAGAAAACAGAAGGGCATCCAGAGAGAAGAGAGAACAGAAAAGCATCCAGAGAGTGGAGAAAACAGAAGGGCATCCAGAGTGTGAAGAATACAGAGTGCATCCAGAGAGAGGAGAGGACAGAAGGGCATCCAGAGAAAGGAGACAACAGAAGGACATCCAGAGAGAGGAGAATACAGAAGGGCATCCACAGAGAGGAGAGAACAGAAGTCATTGGAAGAGAGGAGAAAGCAGAAGGGCATCCAAAGAAAGGATAGGACAGAAGGGCATCCATACAGAAGAGAAGACAGAAGGGCATCCAGAGAGAAGAGAGAACAGAAGAGCATCCAGAAAGATAAGAGTACAGAAGAGCCTCCATAGAGAGAAGAGAACAGTAAGGCAACCAGAGAGTTGAGAGGACAGAAGGGAATCCAGAGAGAGAAGAGGACAGAATGGCATCCAAGAGAGGAGAGGACAGAAGGGCATCCAGAGAGAGGAGACAAAAGAAGGTCATCCATAGGGATGAAAAGACAGAAGGGCATCCAGAGAGAGGAGAGGATGGAAGTGCATCCACAGAGATGAGCAAACAGAAGATCATCCAGAGAGAGAAGGGTACAGAAGGGCATCCTGAGGGATAAGAGAACAGAACGACATGTAGAGAGAGGAGAAGACAGAAGGGCATCCATAGAGAGGTGAAAACAGAAGGGCATCCAGAGAAAAAAAGAGGACAGAAGGGTATCCAGAGAGAGGAATGAAGATAAGGGCATCAAGAGAGAAGAGAAGACAGAAGGTCCTCAGGAAAGAGGAGAGAACAGAAGGTCATCCAGAGAGAAGAGACAACAGGAGGTCTTCCAGAGGGAAGCAAAAACAGAAGGGCATACCGAGAGAGGAGAGGACAGATGGTTGTCTGGAGAGAGGAGAGAACAGAAGGGCATCCGGAGAAAGGGCGGGCAGAAGGGCATCCTGAGACTGGAAAGAACAGAAAATCATCCAGAGAGAGGAGAGAAGAGAAGAGAAGTACATCAAGAGAGAGGGGCAGAAAGAAGGTCATCCAGACTTAGAAGAGAACAGAATGGCATCCATAGAGAGGAGAAGACAGAAGGGCATTGAGAGACAGGAGAGGACAGAAGGGCATCCAGACAGAGGAGAGAAAAGAAGAGCATCCAGAGAGAGGAGCAGAAAGAAGGTCATGCAGTCAGAGTAGAGAACAGAAGGGCATCCACAGAGAGGAGAAGACAGAAGGGCATCAAGTGAGAGGAGAGGACAGAAGGTCATCCGGAGAGAGGAGAGAACAGAAGGGCATCCAGAGAGAGTAAAGACAGAAGGGCATCCAGAGACAAGGGAGGAAAGAAGGGCATCCAGAGAGAGGAGAGAACAGAAGGGCATCCAGAGCGAGGAGAGGACACAAGGGTATTCAGAGAAATGAGCAAACAGAAGATCTTCCAGAGAGAGGAGAGAACAGAAGGGCATCCACTGAGATGAGAAGACAGAAGAGCATCAAGAGAAAGGAGAGGATAGAAGGGCATCCAGACAGAGGAGATAAGAGAAGAGCATCCAGAGAGAGGAGCAGAAAGAAGGTCATTCAGTCAGAGGAGAGAAAAAAAGGGCATCCAAAGAGAGGAGAGAAAAGAAGGGCATCCAAAGAGAGGAGAGTACAGAACAGCATACAGAGGGAGGAGAAGACAGAAAGCCATCCAGAGAGAGGAGAGTACAGAAGGGCATCCAGCGAGAGGAGAGGACAGAAGGTAATCCAGAGAGAGGAGAGAACAGAAGGGCATCCATGGAGAGGACAGGTCAGAAGCGCATCCACAGAGAGGAGAGAACAGACAGGCATCCAGAGAGTGGAGAAAACAGAAGGGCATCCAAAGAGAGAAGAGAATAGATCGGTATCCAGAGAGCAGAGAAGACAGAAGGGCATCCAGAGAAAGGAGAAGACAGAAGGGCATTAAGTGAGAGGACAGAACAGAAAGGCATCAAGATAGAGCAGAGGATAGAAGGGCATCCAGAGAGAGGAGAGGACAGAAAGGCATCCACAGATTGGGAAAAAAAGAAGAGCATCGAGAGAGAGGAGACAACATAAAGGAATCCAAAGACAGGAGAGAATAGAAGAGCATCCAGAAAGAGGAAAGAACAGAACGGCATCCAGAGAGATGAGAGAACAGAAGATCATCTAGAGAGAAAAGAGAACAGAAGGGCAACCAGAGATATGAGAGGACAGAAAAAATCCAGAGAGAGGAGAGGACAGACGGGCATCCAAAGAGAGGAGAGGAAAGAAGGGCATCCACAGACAGGAGAGCATAGAAGAGCATCGGACAAGAGGAGAAAAGAGAAGGGCATCAAAAGAGAGAAGATGACAAAAGGGCATCCATAGATAAGAGAAGACAGAAGGGCATCCAGAGAGAAGAAAAGACACAAGGGCATCCAGATAGAGGAGAGAACAGAAGGGCATCCAGATAGAGGAGAGAACAGAAGGGCATCCAAAGAAAGGAGAAGACAGAAGGGCATCCAGAGAGTGGAGAGGAAAGAAGGACATCCCAAAAAAAGAGAGAACAGAAGGGTATTTAGAGAGATGAGAGAACAGGAGAGAATCCAGAAAGAGAAGAGAACAGAAGCCCATCTAGAGAGAGCAGAAGACTGAAGGACATCCAGAGAGAGAAGAGGACCGAAGGGCATCAGGAGAGAGGAGAATTCAGAAGGGCATCCAGAGAGAGGAGAGGACAGAATGGCATAGAGTGAGAGGAGAGAAAAGAAGGGCATCTAGAGAGTGGAGAAGACAGAAGAATATCCAGAGTTAGGAGAAAATTGTTGGGCATCCAGATGTAGAAGAATACTGAAGGGCACTGAGAGAATCGAGAGAACACAAGGGCATAGGGAGAGAGGAGAAGACAGAAGGATATCCAGAGAGAGGAGAGAACAGAAGGGCATCCAGAGAGAGGAGTGTACAGAAGGGATCCAGAGAGAGGAGAGTACAGAAAGCCATCCAGAGTGAGGAGAGGACAGAAGGGCTTCCAGAGTGAGGAGAGGACAGAAGGGCATCCAGAGAGAGAAGGGAACAGAAGGGCATCCAGAAGGATGAGAGTACAGAAGAGAATCTAGAGAAAGGAGAGAACAGAAGGGCATCTAGAGAGATGAGAAGACAGAAGGGCATCCAAAGAGAGGAGAGGACAGAATGGCATCCAGAGATAGGAAAGAACAGAAGGACATCCAGAGAGAGAAGAAGACAGAAGGGCATCAGGAAAGAGTAGAGAACAGAAGGACATCCAGAGGGAGGAGACAATACAAGGTCATCCAGAGTGATGAAAATACATAAGGGCATACAGAAAGAGGAGAAGACAGAAGGGCATCCAAAGAGAAGAGAACAGAAGTGCATCCAGAGAGAGGAGAATACAGAAGGGCATCCAGAGAGATGAGAGGACAGAAAGGCATGTAGACAGAGGAGAAGACATAAGGGCCTCCATAGATAGGTGAAAACAGAAGGGCATCCAGAGAGAGGAGAAGACAGATGGGCATCCAGAGAGATGACTTGACACAAGATCATACAGAGAGTGGAGAGATCAGAAGGTCATACAGAGAGAGGGGAAGACAGAAGGGCTTCCAGAGAGAGGAGAGGACAGAAGAGCATCCAGAGAGAGGAAAGAACAGAAGGGCATCCAGGGATAGAAGACAGAAGGGCATCTGTATAGAGGAGATTAAAGAAGGTCATCCACAGAGAGGAGACAACAGATGGTCATTCTGAGAGACAAAAAGACAGAAGGGCATCCAGAGAGAGGAGAGAACAGAAGGGCTTCCAAAGAGAGGAAAGAACAGAAGGGCATGTAGAGAGAGAAGAAGACAGAAGGGCATCTAGAGAGAGGAGACGACAGAAGGGCTCCCGGATAGAAGAGAGAACAGAATGTAATCCAGAGAGATGAAAACACAGAAGGGCATACAGAGAGAGCAGAGGACTGAAGAAAATCCGGAGAGAGGAGAGAACAGAAAGGCATCCATGTAGAAGAGAAGACAGAAGGGCATCGAGACAGAGTAGAGGAAAAAATGTAATCCACAGAGAGAATAGGAAAGAAGGGCATCCAGGGAGAGGAGAGGACAGAAGGCCATCCAGCAACAGGATAGAACAGAAGGGCATCCAGAGAATGGAGAGAACAGAAGAGCATCGGAAGAGAGGAGAAAACAGAAGGGCATCAAAAGAGAAGAGAGGACAGAAGGGCATTTATAGAGAAGAGAAGATAAAAGGGCATCCAGAGAGAGGAGAGGACACTAAGGCATCCAGAGAGATGAGAGAACAAAAAATCATCCAGAGAGAGAAGGGATCAGAGTGGCATCCAGAGAGAGAAGAAGACAGAAGTACATCCAGAGACAAGAGAGGACAGAACGGCATCCAAAGAGAGGAGAGAACAGAAAGGCATACAGAGAGAGGAGAAAACAGAAGGGCATCCGGAGAGAGGATAGGAGAAAAGGGCATCCAGAGAGAGAAGAGGACAGAAAGGCATCCAAAGAAAAAACAAGACAGAAGGGCATACAGAGAGAGGAGAGGACAGAAGTAAATCCAGAGAGAGGAGAGAACAGAAGGGCATCCAGAGAGAAGAGAAGACAGAAGGGCATCCAGAGAGAGTAGAGGAAAGAAGGGAATTCAGAGAGAGGAGAAAACAGAAGGCCATCCAGCGAGAGGAGAGAACAGGAGGGCATCCAGAGAAAGGAGAAGTCTGAAGGGCGTCCAGAAAGAGGAGAGGACAGAAGGGCCTACATAGAGAGAAGAGAACAGAAAGGCATTCAGAGAATTGAGAAAAAAGAAGGGCAGCCAGAGAGACAAGAAGACAGATGTGCATCTGGATAGAGGATAGAACAAAGGGCATCCACTGTGAGGAGAAGACAGAAGGGCATCGAGTGTGAGGAGAAGACAGAAGGGCATTCAGAGATCGGCGAAGACAGAGGGCATCCAGAGAGAGGAGAGAACAGAAGGGCATCCAGATCAATGAGAGGTCAGGAGAGCCTCCATAGAGAGAAGAGAACAAAAAGGCAATCAGAAAGATTAGAGGACAGAAGGGAATCCAGAGAGAGAAGAGGACACAAGGGCATCCAAGAGAGGAGAGGACAGAAGGGAATCCAGAGAGAGAAGAGGACAGAAGGGCATCCATAGAGCAGAGAAGACAGAAGGGCATCCAGAGAGAGGAGAAGGCAGAAGGGCATCCAGAGAGAGGATAGAACATAAGGACATCCAGAGCGATGAGTACAGGAGAGCCAACATAGAGAGAAGAGGACAGAAAGGCAAAGAGAGATATTAGAGAACAGAAGGGAATCCAGCGAGAAAAGAGGACAAAAGGGCATCCAAGAGAGGAGAGAACAGAAGGGAATCCAGAGAGACAAGAGGACAGAAGGGAATCCAGAGAGGGGATAAGAGAGAAGGGCATCCAGAGAGAGGAGAGAACATAAGTGCATCCAGAGAAAGGAGAAGACAGAAGGCATCTGGAGAGAGGAGGTTACAGAAGAGAATCCAGAGAGAAGAGAAAAGAAGGGATTCCAAAGAGAGGAGAAGACAGAAGGTTATCCAGAGGGAGGAGAGGACAGAAAGGCATCCGGATAGAAGAGAGAACAGAAGGGCATCCAGACAGGGGAGAGAGAGAAGGGCATCCAGACACAAGAGAGGAAAGAAGGGCATCCAAAGAGAGTAGGGAACAGAAGGGCATCCAGAGAGAGGAGAGAACAGAAAGGCATGTAGAGAGAGGAGAAGACAGAAGGGCATCCAGAGAGATGAGATAACAGAAGAGCATCCACAG
Organism: Arvicanthis niloticus; assembly: GCF_011762505.2. Taxonomy (NCBI): domain Eukaryota; kingdom Metazoa; phylum Chordata; class Mammalia; order Rodentia; family Muridae; genus Arvicanthis; species Arvicanthis niloticus. The sequence goes on from NW_023045908.1 coordinate 8,083, forward strand.
AGAGGAGAGGACACAAGGGCATCTAGAGATATGAGAGAACAGAAGATCTTCCAGAGAGAGGAGAGAACAGAAGGGCATCCACAGAGATGAGCGAACAGAAGATCATCCAGAGAGATGAGAGTACAGAATAGAATCTAGAGAGAGACTAGAACAGAAGGGCATCCAGAGAGATGATGAGACAGAAGGTCATCCAGAGAGAGGAGAAAACAGAAAGTCATCCATAGTGACGAAAAGACAGAAGGACCTCCAGAGAGAGAGAAGAGGACAGAAGAGCATCTAGATAAAGGAGTAGACAGAATGGCATCCAGAGATATGCAAGGACAGAAAGGCATGTAGAGGAAGGAGAAGAAAGAAGGGCATCCATAGATAGGTGAAAACAGAAGGGCCTCCAGAGTAAAAAGAAGACAAAAGAACATCCACAGAGATGACTGTACAGAAGGGCATCCAGAGAGTGGAAAGATCAGAAGGGCATCCAGAAGTAGGAATGACAGAAGGGCATCCAGAGAGAGGAGGAAACAGAAGGCATCTGGATAGAGGAGTGAACAGTCGGGCATCCAGAGAGACAAGACAACAGATGGTCATCAAGAGAGACAAAAAGACAGAAGGGCATCCAGAGAAAGGAGAGAACAGAAGGGCTTCCAGAGAGATGAGAGGACAGAAGGGAATCTAGAGAGAGGAGAGAACAAAAAGGCATGTACAGAGAAGAGAACACAGAAGGGCATCCATGTAGAGGGGAAAACAGGACATGCAGAGAGAGAAGACAGAAGGGCATCTGGAGTGAAGAGAGAACAAAAAGGCATCCAGAGAGTTAGAGGACAAGAGAGCATCCAGAGAAAGGAGAAGACAGAAGAGTATCCAGGGAGAGGAGGGGACACAAGGGCATCCAGAGAGATGAGAGAACAGAAGATCTTTCAGAGAGAGGAGTAAACAGAATGGCATCCACAGAAATGAGCGATCAGAAGATCATCCAGAGAGAGAAGGGAACAGAAGGGCATCCTGAGGGATGAGAGGGCAGAAGAGAATCTAGAGAGATGAGAGAACAGAAGAGCATCCATGGAGAGAAGAGAACAGAGTGGCATCCAGAGAGATGAGAGGAATGAACGGAATCTAGAGAGCTGAGAGAACAGAAGGTCATGATGAGAGAGGAGAAGACAGAAGGGCATCCATAGTGAGGTAAAAACAGAAGGGCATCCAGAGAGAGGAGAAGAGAGAAGGTCATCCAGAGAGATGAGATAACAGAAGACCATCCGGACAGAGGAGAGATCAGAAGGGCATTCAGAGGTAGAAAAGAACAGAAGGGCATCCAGAGAGAGGAGATGACAGAAGGACATCCGGATATAGGAGAGAACAGAATGTAATCCAGAGAGATGAAAAGACAGAAGGGCATACAGAGAGAGGAGAGGACTAAAGGATATCTGGAGAGAGGAGAGAATAGAAGGGCATCTGGAGAGAGGGAGGACAGAAGGGCATCCTGAGAGTGGAGAGAACAAAAAATCATCCAGAGAGAGGTGAGAAGAGAAGTGCATCAAGAGAGAGGATCAGGAAGAAGGTCATCCTGATAGAGGAGAGAACAGAAGGGCATCCACAGAGAGGAGAAGACAGAAGGGCATCAAGAGAAAGAGAGGACAGAAGGGCATCCAGACAGAGGAGAGAACAGAATAGCATCCAGAGAGTGGAGCAAAAAGAAGGTCATGCAGTCAGAGGAGAGAACAGAAGGGCATCCAAAGAGAGGAGAAGACAGAAGGGCATTGAGTGAGAGGAGAGGACAGAACAGCATACAGGAGAGGAGAAGACAGAAAAACATCCAGAACAAGATAGAAAACAAGGGCATCTAGAGAGTGGAGGAAACAGAAGATCATCCAGAGAGAGAAGAGAACAGAGGGACATCCAGAGAGGGAAGAAAACAGAGGGCATCCAGAGAGAGGAGAGAACAGAAGCGCATTCAGAAAGATGAGAGAACAGGAGAGCATCCATAGAGAGAAGAGAACAGAAGGGCAAACAGAGATATGAGAGGGCAAAAGGGAATCCAGAGAGAGGAGAGAATAGAAGGGCATCCAGAGAGAGGAGAGGACAGAAGGACATCCGGAGATAGGAGAGAACAGAAGGGCATCCGGAGATAGGAGAGAACAGAAGGGCATCCAGATACAGGATAGTACAGAGAACATCCTTAGACAGGAGAAGACATGAGGGCATCCCGAGAGAGGATATAACAGAAGGGAATCCAGAGAGAGGAATGAACAGAAGGGCATCAAGAGAGAGGAAAAGACAGAAGAGCATCCGGATAGAGGCGAGAACCGAAGGTCAACCAGAGAGAAGAGACAAAAGAAGGTCATCCAGAGAGAAGAAAAGACAGAAGAATATACAGAGAGGAGAGGACAGAAGGGTATCTGGAGAGAGGATAGAACAGAAGGGCATCCGGAGAAAGGGTGGACAGAAGGGTATCCTGAGACTGGAGAGAACAGAAAATCATCCAGAGAGAGGAGAGAAGAAAAGCACATCAAGAGAGAGGAGCAGAAAGAAGGTCATCCAGACAGAGGAGAGAACAGAAGGACATCCATAGAGAGGAGAAGACAGAAGGGCATCGAGAGAGAGGAGAGGACAGAAGGGCATCCAGACAGAGGAAAGAACAGAAGGACATCCATAGAGAGGAGAAGACAGAAGGGCATCGAGAGAGAGGAGAGGACAGAAGAGCATCCAGACAGAGGTGAGAACAAAAGAGTATCCAGAGAGAGGAGCAGAAAAAGGTCATGCAGTCAGAGGAGAGAACAGAAGGGCATCCACAGAGAGGAGAAGACAGAAGTACATTGAATGAGAGGAGAGGACAGAACGGCGTACAGAGAGAGGAGAGGACAGAAAAACATGCAGAATAGAATAGAAAAAAAGGGCATCCAGAGAGTGGAGGAAACAGAAGATCATCCAGAGAGAGAAGAGAAAACAAGGGCAACCATAGAGCGGAGAAGACAGAAGGCATCAAGAGAAAGGAGAGAACAGAAGGGCATCCTGAGAAATGAGAAGACCGAAGGGCATCCAGAAAGAGGAGAGGATAGAAGGGCCTACATAGAGAGGAGAGAACCGAAGGGCATCCAGAGAGAGGAGAAAACAGAAGGGCATCCAGAGAGAGGAGAGGACAGATGTGCATCTGGATAGAGGATAGAACAGAAGGGCCTCCAGAGAGAGGAGAGGGCAGAGGAGCATCCAGAAAAAGGAGAAGACAGAAGGGCTTTCAGAGATAGGAGAGGACAGAAGGGCATCCAGAGAGTGGAGAAGACAGAAGGGCATTGAGAGAGGAGAAGACAGAAGGTCATCCAGAGAGAGGAGGGAACAGAAGGGCACCAGATCGATGAGAGTACAGGAGAGCCTCCATAGATAGAAGAGAACAGAATGGCAACCAGAGAGATTAGAGGACAGGAGGGAATCCAGAGAGAGAAGAGGACAGAAGGGCATGGAGAGAGAGGAGAGGACAGAAGGGCATCCAGAGAGACGAGAGGACAGAAGGGCATCTAGAGAGAGGGGAGAACAGAAGGGCATCCAAAGACAAGAGAAAAGAAGGGCATCCAGAGAGAGGAGAAGACAGAAGGGCATCCAGAGAGAGAAGAGGAAAGAAGGGAATCCAGAAAGAGAAGAGGATAGAAGGACATCCAGAGAGATTAGAGGACAGAAAGCCATCCAGAGAGAGGAGAGAACAGAAGGGCATCCAGAGAAAGGAGAAGACCGAAGGGCATCGAGAGAGAGGAGAGGACAGAAGGGCCTCCATAGAGAGGAGAGAACAGAAGGGCTTCCGGAGAGAGGAGAGAACAGAAGGGCATACTGAGAGAAGAGAGGACAGAAGGACATCCAGGGAGAGGAGAGGACTCAAGGGCATCCAGAGAGATGAGGGAACAGAAGAGCATCCAGAGAGAGAAGAAGACAGAAGGGCATCTAGAGAGAGGGGAGAACAGAAGGGCATCAAGAGAAAGGAGACAAGAGAAAGACATCCAGAGAGAGGAGAAGACAGAAGGGCATCCAGATAGAGGAGAGACTTGTAGGACATTCAGAGAGAGGAGAATACAGAAGGGCATCCAGAGAGGAGAGAGGAAAGAAAGGCATCCGGAGAGAGGAGAGGACAGAAAGGCATCCAGAGAGAGGAGAAGACAGAAGGGCATCCATAGAGAGGAAAGTAAAGAAGGGTATACAGAGAGAGGAGAGAATGGAAGGGCATCCAGAAAGAGGAGTGGACAGAAGGGAATCCACAGAGAGGGGAGAATAGAAGAGCATCGAGAGAGAGAAGAGAACAGAAGGGCATCCAGAGAGAAGAAAAGACAGAAGGGCATCCAGAGAAAGGAGATTAAAGAAGGGCATCCAGAGAGAGGAGAGAACAGAAGGGCATCCAGAAAGAGGAGACAACAGAAGGGGATCCAGAGAGAGGAGAGGACAGAAGGGTATCCACAAAGTGGGGAGAACAGAAGAGCATTGAGAGAAAGGAGAGAACAGAATGGCATCCAAAGATAGGGGAGGACAGAAGGACATCCAGTGATAGGAAAAAACAGAAGTGCATCCAGAGAGAACAGAAAGTCATCCAGAGAAAGGAGAGGACACAAGGGCATCCAGAGAGATGAGAGAACAGAAGATCATCCAGAGAGAGAAGAGAACTGAAGGGCATACAGAGAGAGGAGGGGACACAAGGGCATCCAGAGATATGAGAGAACAGAAGATCATCCGGAGAGAGAAGAGAACAGAAGGGCATACAGAGATGAGAGGACAGAAGATAATCTAGAGAGATAAGAGAACAGAAGGGAAACCAGATATATGAGAGGACAGAAAAAAATCCAGAGAGAGGAGAGGACAGAAGGGCATCCAGAGTGTGAAGTGTACAGAAGTGCATCCAGAGAGAGGATAGGACAGAAGGTCATCCAGAGTGTGGAGAGGACAGAAGGGCATCCAGAGAAAAAAGACAACAGAAGGACATCCAGTGAGAGGAGATGACAGAAGGGCATCCAGAGAAAGCAGAGACCAAAAAAGCATCCAGAGAGAGGACAGAAGAGCATCAAGAGAAAGGAGACAACAAAAGGACATCCAGTGTATGGAGATGACAGAAGGGCATCCAGAGAGAGGAGAAACCAGAAGAACATCCAGAGAGAGGAGAATACAGTAGGGCATCCACAGAGAGGAGAGAACAGAAGAACATTGGAAGAGATGAGAAAACAGAAGGGCATCCAAAGAGAGGAGAAGACTGAAGGGCATCCATAGAGAAGAAAAGACAGAATGGTATCCAGAGAGATTAGAGGAAATAGGTAATCCAGAGAGAAAAGAGGACAGAAGGGCATCGAGGGAGAGGAGAGGACAGAAGGCCATCCAGCAAGAGGAAAGAACAGAAGGGCATCCAGAGACTGGAGAGAAAAAAAGAGCATTGGAAGAGAAAAGTAAACATAAAGGCATCAAAAGAGAGGAGAGGACAGAAGGGCATCCATAGAGAAGAGAAGATAGAAGGGCATCCAGAGAGAGGAGAGGACACTAGGGCATCCAGAGAGATGAGAAAACAGAATATCATCCAGAGAGAGAAGAGAACAGAGGGGCATCCAGAGAAAGAGGAAGACAGAAGTGCATCCAGAGAGAAGAGAGGACAGAACGGCATCCAAAGAGAAGAGAGAACAGAAAGGCATACAGAGAGAGGAGAAAACAGAAGGGTATCTGGAGAGAGGATAGTAGAAAAGGGCATCCAGATAGAGAAGAGAAGGTCATCCAAAGAAAAAAGAAGACAGAAGAGCATACAGAGAGACGAGTGGACAGAAGTAAATCCGGACAGAGGAGAGAACAGAAGGGCATCGAGAAAGAAGAGAAGACAGAAGGGCATCCAGAGAGAGTAGAGGAAAGAAGGGAATCCAGAGAGAGAAGAGGACAGAAGGGCATCCAGTGAGAGGAGAAAACCAAAGGCCATCCAGCGAGAGGAGAGAACAGAAGGGCATCCGGAGAAAGGAGATGTCTGAAGGGCATCCAGAGAGAGGAGAGAACAGAAGGGCCTACATAGAGAGGAGAGGACAGAAGGGCATCCAGAGAATGGAGAAAAAAGAAGGGCATCTAGAGAGACAAGAGGACAGATGTGCATCTGGATAGAGGATAGAACAGAAGGGCATCCAGAGAGAGGAGAGAACAGAAGAGCATCCAGAGAGAGGAGAAGACAAAAGGGCATTCAGAGAGAGGAGAGGACAGAAGGGCATTCAGAGATTGGAGAAGACAGAAGGGCATCCAGAGAGGAGAAGACAGAAGGTCATCCAGAGAGAGGAGAGAACAGAAGGTCATCCAGATCAATGAGAGGTCAGGAGAGCCTCCATAGAGAGAAGAGAACAGAAAGGCAACCAGAAAGATTAGAGGACTAAAGGGAATCCAGAGAGAGAATTGGACACAAGGACATGCAAGAGAGGAGAGGACAGAAGGGCATCCATTGAGATGAGAGTACAGGAGAGCCTCCATAGAGAGAAGAGTACAGAAAGGCAAAGAGAGATATTAGAGGACAGAAGGGCATCCAGAGAGAAAAGAGGACAGAATGGCATCCAAGAGAGTAGAGAACAGAAGTGAATCCAGAGAGAGGAGTGGACAGAAGGGCATCCAGAGAGGGGAGAAGTGAGAAGGGCATCCAGATAGAGGAGAGAACATAAATGCATCCAGAGAGAGGGGAAGACAGAAGGCATCTAGAGAGAGGAGATTACAGAAGGGAATCCAGAGAGAAGAGAAAAGAAGGGAATCCAAAGAGAGGAGAAGACAGAAGGGCATCCAGAGGGAGATGAGGACAGAAAGGCATCCGGATAGAGGAGAGAACAGAAGGGCATCCAAAGAGAGGAGAGAGAGAGAAGGGCATCCAGAGACAAAAGAGGAAAAGGGGCATCCAGAGAGAGGAGAGAACAGAAAGGCATGTAGAGAGTGGAGAAGACAGAAGGGCATCCAGAGAGATGAGATAACAGAAGAGCATCCAGAGAGAGGAGAGTATACAAGGGTATCCAGAGATATGAGTGAACAGAAGATCTTCCAGAGAGAGAAGAGAACAGAAGGGCATCCACACAGATGAGCGAACAGAAGATCATCCGGAGGGATGAGAGTACAGAATAGAATCTAGAGAGAGACTAGAACAGAAGGGCATCCAGAGAGATGATGAGACAGAAGGTCATCGAGAGAGAGGAGACAACAGAAAGTCATCCATAGTGATGAAAAGACAGATGGGCATCCAGAGAGAGAAGAGGACAGAAGGGCATCCAGATAGAGGAGAAGACAGAATGGCATCCAGAGATATGCGTGGACAGAAAGGCATGTAGAGAGAGCAGAAGACAGAAGGGCAAACATAGATAGGTGAAAACAAAAGGGCCTCCAGAGAAAAAAGAAGACACAAGGAAATCCACAGAGATGACTGTACAGAAGGGCATCCGGAGAGTGGAGAGATCAGAAGGGCATCCAGAATGAGGGAAAGACAGAAGGGCATCCAGAGAGAGGAGAGGACAGAAGGGCATCAAGAGAGAGGAAAGAACAGAAGGGCATCCAGAGAGAGGAGAAGAGAGAAGGGCATCCAGAGAGATGAGACAACAGAAGAGCATCCAGAGAGAGGAGATATCAGAAGGGCATCAAGAGAGAGTGGAAGACAGAAGGGCATCCAGAGAGAGGAGAGAACAGATGGACATCCAGAGAGATGAGAGTACAGGAGAGCCTCCATAGAGAGAAGAGAACAGAAAGACAAAGAGAGATATTAGAGGACAGAAGGGAATCCAGAGAGAGAAGAGGACAGAAGGGCATCCAAGAGAGGAGAGAACAGAAGGGCATCCAGAGAGAGGAGAGGACAGAAGGATATCTGGAGAGAGGAGAGAACAGAAGGGCGTCCAGAGAGAGGAGAGAACATAAGTGCATCCAGAGAGAGGAGAAGACAGAAGGCATCCAGAGAGAGGAGAGAACAGAAGGGCATCCAGAGAGAGGAGAGGACACAAGAGCATTCAGAGAGATGAGAGAACAGAAGATCTTCCAGAGAGAGGAGAGAACGAATGGACATCCACAGAGATGAGGTAACAGAAGATCATCTAGAGAGAGAATGGAACAGAAGGGCATTCAGAGGGATGAGAAGACAGATTAAAATCTAGAGAGTGGAGACGACAGAAGGGCATCCTGAGAGATGATGAGACAGAAGGGCATCCATAGAGATGAAAAGACAGAAGGGCATCCAGAGAGAGGAGAGAACAGAAGGGCATCCACAGAGATGAGCGAACAGAAGATCATCCAGGGAGAGAAGGGTACAGAAGGTCATCCTGAGGGATGAGAGAACAGAAGGGCATGTAGAAATATGAGAAGAGAGAAGGGCATCCATAGAGAGGTGAAAACAGTAGGGCATCCAGAGAGAGGAGAGGACAGAAGGGCATTCAGAGAGAAGAGACAACAGAAGGTCATCCAGAGAGAAGAAAAGACAGAAGAATATACAGAGAGAGGAGAGGACAGAATGATATCTGGAGAGAGGAGAGAACAGAAGGGCATCCAGAGAAAGGGTGGACAGAAAGGCATCCTGAGACTGGAGAGAAGAGAAAATCATCCAGAGAGAGGAAAGAAGAGAAGCACATCAAGAGAGAGGAGCAGAAAGAAGGTCATCCAGACAGAGGAGAGAACAGAAGGACATTCACAGAGAGGAGAATACAGAAGGGCATCGAGAGAGAGGAGAGGACAGAAGAGCATCCAGACAGAGGAGAGAACAGAAGAGCATCCAGAAAGAGGAGCAGAGAGAAGGTCATGCAGTCAGAGGAGAGAACAGAAGGGCATTCACAGAGAGGAGAAGATAGAAGGGCATCGAGTGAGAGGAGAGGACAGAGCGGCATACAGAGAGAGGAGAGGACCAAAAAACATCCAGAATAAGATAGAAAAGAAGGGCATCCAGAGAGTGGAGGAAACAGAAGATCATCCAGAGAGAGAAGAGAAAAGAATTGCAACCATAGAGCAGAGAAGACAGAAGGCATCCAGAGAGAGGAGAGAACAAAAGGGCATCCAGAGAAATGAGAAGACCAAAGGGCATCCATAGAGAGGAGAGGACAGAAGGGCCTACATAGAGAGGAGAGAACCGAAGGGCATCCAGAGAGAGGAGAAAACAGAAGGGCATCCAGAGAGAGGAGAGGACAGATGTGCATCTGGATAGAGGATAGAACAGAGGGGCATCCAGAGAGAGGAGAGAACAGAGGAGCATCCAGAAAAAGGAGAAGACAGAAGGGCATTCAGAGATAGGAGAGGACAGAAAGGCATCCAGAGAGCGGAGAAGACAGAAGGGCATTGAGAGAGGAGGGAACAGAAGGGCACCAGAGCGATGAGAGTACAGGAGAGCCTCCAAAGAGAGAAGAGAACAGAAAGGCAACCAGAGAGATTAGAGGATAGAAGGGAATCCAGAGAGAGAAGAGGACAGAAGGGCATGCAGAGAGAGGGGAGAACAGAACGGCATCCAAAGAGAAGAGAAAAGAAGGGCATCCAGAGAGAGGAGAAGACAGAAGGGGATACGATACAAAGAGAGGAGAGGACAGAAGGGAATCTGGAGAGAGAAGAGAACAGAAGGGCATCCAGTGAGAGGAGAAGACAGAAGGGCAACCAGAGAGTGAAGAGGAAAGAAGGCAATCTAAAGAGAGAAGAGGACAGAAGGACATCCAGAGAGATTAGAGGACAGAAGGCCATCCAGCGAGAGAAGGGAACAGAAGTGCATCCAGAGAAAGGAGAATACCGAAGGGCATCGAGAGAGAGGAGAGGACAGAAGGGCCTCCATAGAGAGGAGAGAACAGAAGGGCATCAGGAGGGAGGAGGGAACAGAAGGGAATACCGAGAGAAGAGAGGACAGAAGGCATTCAGGGAGAGGAGGGCACTCAAGGGCATCCAGAGAGATGAAAGAACAAAAGAGCATCCAGAGAGAGAAGAAGACAGAAGGGCATCTAGAGAGAGGGGAGAACAGAAGGGCATCGAGAGAAAGGAGACAACAGAAGGACATCCAGAGAGAGGAGAAGACAGAAGGGCATCCAGATAGAGGAGAGACAGTGAAGAGGAGATAGAGGAGGACAGTGAAGAGGAACTCTGTGTTGGACAGTTGGGATGACATCCCTCTGGTGGACATTGAGAAGGAGTTCTTTTTGTGGAGAATAGGGAGGACATCCCTGTGGTGGACAGTCAGTAAGATGTTCCTGTGGTGAACAGTGTGGAGGATATCCCTGTGGTGGACAGTGGTAAGGACATTCCTGTGCTGGACAGTGATGAGGATGTCCCTGTGGTGGACAGTGTTGAGGACGTTTCTGTGGTGCACAGGAAAACGTTATTTTGATGGACAGAGGTAATGATGTCCCTGTTTTGGAGCGTGCAGAAGACATCTCTGGGGTGGACAGTGGTGAGGACGTCTATGGTGTGCACACGAAGATATCCCTGTGGTACACATTAGCGAGGATGTCTCTTTTTTGTACAGCAGGATGTCCCTGTGATGCACAGTGGGGAGGATATCCCTGTCAATTACAGTAGGAAGGACGTCCCTGTGTTTGACAGTTGGGAGGAAATCCCTCTGTTGGACTGCAGGAAGACATCTCTGTGGTAGACATGGTGAGAAATTTTCACTGTGGTGGATAGTGGATATGATGTCCTTGTGGACAGTAAGGAGGAGGTTCATGTAGTGTAAAAGAAAACATTTCTTTGGTGGACAGTCAGAAGTATTTCCCTGTAGTGGAGAGTGCAGAGTATATCTCTGCGATGGACAGTGGTAAGAACATTTCTGTTATGCACAGAAGAATGTCCCTGTGGTGCACAGTGGAAAGGTTGTTCTTGTGGTGAACAGAGGGAAGGATTTCCCTGTGGTGGACATTGGTGAGGATGACCCTGTGGCAAATAGTGGTAAGGATGGCCCTGTGGTGGTCAGCAGAGAGAACCTTTCTGTGGTGGACAGTGGGTAGAATGCCCCTGTGATGGAAAGAGGGGAGGTAGTCACTGAGGTGGTCAGTGGGAAGAATATCCTTGTGGTACAGTGTGGTGAGTACTTCACTGTAGTGCACACTGAGGAGGACATCCCTGTGGATTACACTGTGGAGGACCTCCCTCAGTGAACTATCGGGAAAACCTCCCTGTGGTGGACGGTGGGGAGGACTTCACTTTGGTGGACATTGGGGTGAATGCCCATGTAGTCAACATTTGGAAGGACATCCCTGTGGTGGACTGTGGGAAGGACATTTCTTTGGTTTACAGTGGGAAAGACATCCATGATGTGGACAGTGGGGACGACCTCCCTGTGGTGGACAGTAGGAAGGATGTCTCTGTGGTGGATATTGGTGAGGATGCCACTGTGTTAGACTCGGTGGAAAACATCCCTGTTGTGGACAGTGGTGTGGACGTCCCTTTGGTTGGCATTGGGGAGCATGTACCTGTGGTAGATCGTTGGATGGACGTCTTTCTAGTGGACAGTAGATAGGACATCCCTGTGGTGGATAGTTGGAAGGATGTCCCTGTTGTGGACAGTGGAGAGGACTTCTTTTTGGTGGACAGTGGAGAGGATGTCTTGTGGTGAAGAGTGGTGAGGACGTTTCTATGGTGCAAAGGAGAATGTCCCATTGATGGACATTGGGAATGATGTCCCTGTCATAGAGAGTGCGGAGAACGTCTCTGGGTTAGTCAGTGGTGAGCATATCCATGGTGTGCACACGAGGATGTTCCTCTGGTGCACAAGGGTGAGGACATCCCTGTTGTGCATGGGAGGATGTCCTTGTGGTGCACAGTGGGTAGGATGTCCTTGTTGTGAACAGTGAGCAGGACATCTCTGTGGTGGACAGTGGGAAGGACATACCTGTTGTGGACAGTGGAAAGGACTTCTGTTTGGTGGATAGTGGGAAATACATTACTTTTTTGGACAGTGGGGAGTATGTCTTGTGTTGGACACTAGTGAGGACATTTCTTTGGTGCAAAGGAGAATGCCCTTGGGTGGACATTGGGAATGATGTCCCTGCCGTGTAGTGTGTGTAGAACATCTCTGGGGTAGACAGTGGTGAGGACATCCCTGGTGTGCACAGGTAAAATGTTCCTGTGGTGCACAAGGGTGAAGACATCACTGTTGTGCACGGGAGGATGTCCCTGTGGTGCAGAGTTGGGAGGATGTCCTTGTGGTGAACAGTGAGAAGGATATCCCTGTGGTGGACAGCTGGGAGGACCCTTCTTTGGTTGACAGTATGAAGGACCTCCCTGTTTTGGACAGTGCGAAGGATGTCCATGTGGTGGACACTGGGGAGGACATCCCAGTTTGGACAGTGGGGAGGATGTTACTGTTGTGGACAGTGTGAAGGACATACATGTAGTGGACAGCAGGGAGGACGTCTCTGTAGATGACAGTGTGAAAGATGTCCCATGATGGAGAGTGATGAGAAAATTTCTGTGTTGGACAGTAAATTAGATATTTTGGGCTTGGACTATGGAGAGGACCTGCCTGTGGTGTAGAGTGTGGTGGACATGACTGTGGTGGACAGTGGAGAGGACTTTTCTGTGGTAAACAGTGGTAAGGGCATCCCTGTAGTCGACAGTGGGGAAGATGTTTCTGTGGTGGAGAGTGGGTAGGATGTCCCTCTGGTGGACAGTGTTGTGTATGTTCTTCTGGTAGTCACTGGGGAGAAAGGATTTGTGGTGGTAAGTAAAGAGGACATACCTCAGGTGTACAGTGGTGAGTACTTCTTTGTATTATACAGTGAGGAGGAAAACCCTGTTGTGGACAGTGGTGAGGATGCCTTATGGTGGACATCAGGGAACACATCATTTTGGTGGACAGTGGGAAGGATGTCTCTGTGGTGAACAAATAAAGTTTGTCCCTGTGGTGCCCAGTGGTGATGACATCCCTGTTGTGCACAGGAGTATGTCCATGTGGTGGACAGTGAGGAGGACCACACTCTGGTGGACTGTGGGGTAGGATGTCCCTGTGGTGCACAGTGGTCAGGATGTCCATGTGGTAGACAGTGTGGAAGATGTCCGTGTTGTGGAAAGTGGGAAAGATGTCTTTTTGGTGGACAGTGGAAAGCACGTACCTGTGGTGGACTGTAGGGAGGAATTCCTTGGGGTGGACAGTTAGATGGACATCCTTGTGGAAGACAGTGAGGAGTATGTCCCTGTTGTATACATTGGGATGGATGTTTCTATAGTGGACAGTTGGGAACATATTTGTGTGGTGGACAGTTAGGAAGATGTCCCTGTGGTAAACAGTGGGAAGGAATTTTTTGTGGCCAGGGAAAGGATGTTCATGTGGTGGACAATGGGAAGGATGTCTGTGTTGTAGACAGTGGGGAGGTCATCCCTGTGGTGGAGAGTAAGTAGGATGTCCCTGTGGTGGACAGTGGGGAGGACGTTTCTGTTTTGGCTAACTGAGAGGACGTTTGTGTGGTGGACAGTGTGAAGGACATCCCTGTGGTGGACAGCAGAGAGGACCTCTCTTTGGTGGACAGTGGTAAAGATGTCCCTGTGATAGACAGTGATGAAGATGTTTCTGTGGTGGACAGTGGAAAGGACGTCTGTGTAGTGTACAGAAGTGAGGACCTCACTGTCATGGATATTGGGAAGGAAGTCCCTGTGGTGAGGAGTGGAAAGGACTGTGTTGGACAGTGGAGAGGACCTCCTCATGGTGGAAAGTGGAAAGGACGTCACAGTGGTGGACAGTGGTGAGGATGTTCCTGTGGTGGAAAGTGGAAAGTACGTCTCTGTGGTGGATAGTAGAGAGAAACACACTGTGGTGAACAGTGGGAAGAACATTTAGGTTGTGCACAGTGGGAAGGAAGTCTTTGTTGTTGATATTAGGAAGGACCCCCTTGTGGTGAACACTGGGATGGATATCCCTCTGGTGGATAGGGAGAAGGACATCCCTGTGGTAGACAGTGGATAAGATTTCCCTGTGGAGGTCAGTGGGAAGAATGTCTCTGTGGTGGACAGTGGGAAGGACATCCCTGTTGTGGACAGTTGGGAGAATATTTCTGTGGTGGACAGTTGAAATCACGACCCTGTGGTGGACAGTGGAGAAGACCTACCTGTGGTGGAGATTGGGGAGGACCTCCTTGTTGTAGAGAGTGGGTAGGCCGTCCCTGTGGTGGACACTGGGAAGGATGTCGCTGTGATGGACCATGGAAAGAACATCCATGTTGTGGACAGTGGGGAGGACATCCCTGTGTTGGACAGTGGAAATGACATCATGTAGATGGACATTAGAGAGGACCTCCCTATGGTTGACAGTGAGAAGGAGGTCCCTGTTGTGGACAGTGGGAAGGACATTTATGTTGTGGACTGTGGGAAGAACATTTCTGTTGTGGACATTGGGAAAGACTTTGTGTTGAACTGTGGGAAGAATGTCCCTCTTGTGGACAGAGGAAAGGACGTAACTTAGGTGGACAGTAGGAAGGACATCCCTGTGGTGGACAGTGGGGAGGACCTTTCTGTGGTGGACAGTGGGAATGATATCCCTGTTGTGGACAGTATGGAAGAAGTCACTGATTTGGTCAACGTTCCTTTGGTACACAAGAGAATTTCTCTTTGGTGGACAGTGAGAAGGATGTCCTTGTAGTGGGGAGTGCAGAGGACAACTCTGGGGTGTACATTGGTAAGAACATACCTGTTGTTCATAAAAGGATGTCCCTTAGGTGTACAGTGGGGATGACATCACTGTGGTAGACAAGCAGAAGGATGTTCCTGTTGTGGACAGAAGGGTGGACCTCCCTGTGGTGGACAATGTGTAGCATGTCCCTGTGGTTTACAGTGTGTATGATATTCATGTTGTGGACAGTGGGGAGGACGCCCCTGTAGTGGACATTGGTGAGGACAACCATGTTTTTGACAGTGGTAAGGATGTCCTTGTGGTACACAGGAGGATGTCCCTGTGGTGGACAGTGGGAAAGACATCTCTTTGTCGAATAGTGGAAAGCACGTTCCTGTGCTGGACTGTTGGGAAAACCTCCCTGTGGTGGAGAGTGGAGAGGACGTTTCTGTTGTGGACAATGAGATGTACATGTTTGTTGTGGACAGTGTAGAGGACATCAATGTGGTGGACAGTAGAGAGGACTTCCCTGTGGTTGACAGTGGGAAGGAGCTCCTTGTGGTGGACAGTGGGAAGGACATATATGTTGTGGACAATGGGAAGGATGTCCCTGTTGTGGACATTGGGAAAGACTTCTTTGTGGAGGACAGTGGGAAGGGTGTGCATCTGGTGGAATGTGGGGAGGACCTCCTTGTGGTGGACAGTGGGAAGGACATCCCTCTTATGATCTGAGGAGAGGATATCACTGAGGTGGACAGTGGGAAGGACATCCTCTTGGTGGACAATGGGAAGGACCTTTCTGGTGTTAATAGTGGAAAAAAATCCCTGTTGTACACAGTGGGGAGGACACTCAGTGGTGGACAGTGGGGAGGATTTCACTGTGATGGACAGTGGGGAGAATGTCCCTGTGGTGCATAGTTGGAAGGATGTCCATATGGTGTGGGGTGTGGAGGACATCTCTCTGGTGTACAGTGGTTAGGACATCCCTATTGTGCACTGGAAGATGTCCCTGGGTGCACAGTCATGAGGATGACCTTTTTGTGCACAGGAGGATGTCCCTGTGGCACACAGTTGGGAGGATGTTCCTCTTTTGAACAATGGGAAAGAACACCCCTGTGGTGGACATTGGTGAGGACGCCCCTGTTGTGGACAGTGGGGAAACATATCTGTGGTGGACAGTGTGGTGGACATCTTGGTGGTTGAGGGGGAAAGATGTCCCTGTGATGAAGAGTGCTGAGGATAACTCTGTGTTGGACATTAGTAAGAACATCCCTGTGGTGGATATTGGGCAGGATGCCCCTATGGCTGACAGAGTGTAGGATGTTCTCATGGTGGACAGTGGGAAGGTGGTTTCTGTGGTAGACAGTGGAAAGGATGTCCTTGTGGTGTACAGTGAAGAGGACGTCCCTGTGGTGGACAGTGGAAAGAACATCACTGTGGTGGACAGTAGATAGGACCTCCCTGTGGTTGACAATGGGAAGGTTGTCCCTGTTGTGGAGAGTGAGAAGGATGTTTATGTTGTGGACATAAAAAGGAGGCCCCTTTTGTGGGCATTGGGAAGGATCTCCTTGTGGTAAATAGTGGGAAGTATATCCCTCTGGTGAACAGTTGGGAGGCCATCTCTGTGGTGGAAGTGAAGAGGAACTCTATGTTGTACAGTTGGGTTGACATCCCTGTGGTAGACAGTGGAAAGTATGTCTTTTTGTAGAGAGTGGGGAGGACATCCCTGTGGTGGACAGGCAGAAGGATGTCCCTGTGTTGAGCAGTGGGAAGTATGTCACTGTGCTGGACATTGGTGAAGATGAACCTGTGGTGGACAGTTTTATGGATGTCCTTGTGGTACACAGGAGGATGTCCCTGTCGTGGACTGTGGGGAGGACCTCTCTCTGATGGACAGTGGAAAGGAAATCCCTGTGGTGGACAGTTGTGTGGACTTCCCTGTGGTGAAAAGTGTGTAGAACGTCCCTGTAGTGGACATTGAGGAGGATATAACTGCGGTAAACTGTGGAAATAATGTCCTTTTTTGGACAGTGGAAAGATGTACATGTTGTGGACAAGGGGAGTATGTCCCTATGGTGGACATTGGGGAAGACCTCCCTGTGGTGGAAATGTGTAGGAGGTCTCTGTGGTGGACAGTGGAGAGGACATCCCTGTTTGGTAAGTGGGGAGGATAATCTTGTGATGGACAGTGGGGAGGAAATCTCTGTGGTGGACATTGGGAAGAATATCCCTGTGGTGGACAGCGGAAAAGACCTCTCTGTGGTGTACAATGGGAAGAACGTCCTTCTGGTGGACAGTGGAGAGGATGTACCTGTGTGGACAGTGGAAAGGACGTAAGATGGTGGACAGTGGGAAGTCTGTCCCTGTGGTGGAGAGCAGGGAGGACCTCTCTGTGGTGGACAGTGGGCAGGACATACCTGTTGTTGACAGTAAAAGGATGTCCCTTTTGTGCACATTGGGAAAGATGTCCCTCTGGTGAACAATGGGAAGGACATCCATGTTGTGAATTGTGGGAAGGACATCCATGATGTGGACATTAGAAAGGACGTCCATTTGGTAGAAAGTGGGAAGCATGTCCCTCTCATGGGCAGTAGGGAGAAACACCATGTGGTGGACAGTGGGAAGGATGTCTCTAAGGTGGACAGTAGAGAGGACTTCATTTAGTGGACATTGGGAAGTACGTTCCTGTTGTGGACAGCAGGGTGAACCTTTCTGTGGTGGATAGTGGGAAGGATATGCCTGTTGTGGACAGGGCAGAGGACATTCCTGTGGTGAACAGTGAAAAGGACATACCTGTGGTGGACAGTAGAGAGGACTTACCAGTGGTAGACAGTGGGAAGGACATATATGTTGTGGACTGTGGGAAGGACGTCCCTGTTGTGGACATGGGGAAAGACCTCCTTGTGGTTAACAGTGGGAAGGTTGTCCCTCTGGTGTACATTGGGGAGGAACTCCCAGTGGTGGACAGTGGATAGGATGTCCCTGTGGTGTAGAGAGGAGAGGTCTTCACTTAAGTGGACTGTGGTAAGGACATCCCTGTGGTGGACAGTAGAGCGGACTTCCCTGTGGAGGACAGTGGGAAGGAGGTCCCTCTGGTGGAGAGTGAAAATGACATGCTTCTTGTGGACAGTTCGGAGGACATCCCTGTAGTGAAAAGTGGAAATGACATCCCTGTGGTGGACAGTAGAGAGGACATCCCTGTGGTGGACAGTGGGAAGGAGGTCCCTGTGGTGGACATTAGAAGGACATATATGTTGTGGACTGTGTGCGGGACGACCCTCTTTTGGACATTGGGAATGACCTTCTTGTGGTGGAGTGTGGGAAAGATGACCCTCTTGTGGACAGTGAGGAAGATGTCCCTGTGGTGGAAAGTGGGAAGGACATCACTGTTATGGTCTGAGGGGCAGATATCACTGAGGTGGACATAGGGAAGGGCATCCCTGTGGTGGACAACAGGAAGAACCTTTCTGTTTTGAATTTTGCAAAGGACATCCCTGTGGTGGACAGTCATGAGGACGACCCTGTGGTGGACAGTGGTAAGGATGCCCCTGTGGTGGACAGCAGGAAGGACCTGACTTTGGTGGACAGTTGGAAGGATGTCTCTGTGGTGTACAACAGAAAGTATGTCCCTGTATTGCACAGTGATGAGGATATTTTTGTTGTGCACAGGAGGATGTTCTTGTGGTGAACAGTGGGGAGGACCACACGCTGATGAATTGTTGGGTAGGATGTCCATGTGGGGGACAGTGGGAAGGACGTCCATGTGGTGGACAGTGGGGAAGATGTCCGTGTTGTGGATTGTGGGAAGGATGTCCCTTTGGTGGACAGTGGGAAGGACGTCCCTGTGGTGCACTGTGGGGAGGAACTCCTTGGGGTGAAGACTTGGGAGGATGTCCCTTTGGTGGACAGTGGCTAAGACCTTTCTGTTGTGGATAGTTGGATGGACATCCTTGTGGAGGACAGTGGGAAGTACGTCCCTGTTGTGTACAGTGAGATGGATGTTTCTGTAGTAGACAGCTGTGAACATATTTGTGTGGTGGACAATTAAAAAGACATCCATGTGGTAAACAGTGGAAATGAAGTCCTTTTTGTGGACAGCGAATGAATGTTCATATAGCAAACAATGGGAAGGTCATCCCTGTTGTAGACAGTGGGGAGGTCCTCCCTGTGTTGGACAGAAAGTTGGACGTCCCTGTGGTGGACAGTGGGGAGGATATTTCTGTTTTGGACAACTGAGAGGACATTACTGTGGTGGACAGTGTGAAAGACGTTCTGGTGGTGGAAAGAAGGGAGGACCTCTCCGTGGTGGACAGTGGTAAAGATGTCACTGTGATAGACAGTGATGAGGATGTTTCTGTTGTGGACAGTGGTGAGGAATTCCCTGTCGTGGATATTGGGAAAGACGTCCCGGTGGTGAACATTGGAAAATGTTTTTCGATGGTGGACAGTGGAAAGAACCTCCTCATGGTGGAAAGTGGAAAGGATATCACAGTGGTGGACAGTGGTGAGGACGTTTCTGTGGAGGAGAGTTGTGAGGAAGTTTCTCTGGTGCAAAGGAAAACATCCGTTTGGTGGACAGTGAAAAGTGCATCTCTGTGGTGGACAGTAGAGAGAAACACATTGTGGTGGACAGTGGGAAGAATGTTTATGTTGTGTACAGTAGGAAGGAAGTCCCTGTTGTTGATATTGGGAAAAACCTCTTTGTGATGAACAGTGAGAAAAATATCCCTCTGGTGGACAGTGGGTAGGACATCCCTGTGCTGGACAGTGAAGAGGACTTTTCTTTGTTAGACATTTGGGATGACATCCCTGTGGTGAATTGTGGGAAAGAAGTTTCTTTGGTGGATAATGGGGTGGGTGTCCTTGTTGTGGCAAGTTCAGAGGACATCTCTGGGATGGAGAGTGTTGCTGACATCCCTGGTGTGCAAAGGAGGATGTCTCTGTGGTGCAGAGTGGTGAGGATATCCCTGTTGTGCACAGGAAAATGTTCCTGTTGTGCAATGTGGGTAGGATGTGAACAGTGAAAAGGATATCACTGTGGTGGACAATTTGGAGGATGTCCCTGTGGTGGACAGTTGGAATGACATCCCTTTGATGGACAACAGGAGGGACTTCTTAATAATGAACTGTATGAAGGATGTCCTTGTGGTGTTCAGTGGCTAGAATGTCCTTGTGGTGGACAGTGGGGAGGATGTCTCTGTGGTGGACAGTTGAAAAATGTACCTTTGGAGGACAGTGCGAAGAACATCCCTTTGGTGGACAGTGGGAAGGACATTCTTGTTTTAGACA
The DNA here is from genome assembly GCF_011762505.2 of Arvicanthis niloticus. NCBI lineage: Eukaryota > Metazoa > Chordata > Mammalia > Rodentia > Muridae > Arvicanthis > Arvicanthis niloticus. The sequence goes on from NW_023045908.1 coordinate 27,872, forward strand.
GTGGGTAGAATGTCCCTGTGGAGGGCAGTGGGTAGAAAGTCTATGTGGTGTACAGTGGGAAGTACATACCTGTTTTTGTCAGTGGGTAGAATATTTCTGTGTTGGACAGTTCAAATGACAACACTGTGGTGGACAGTGGAGAGAACTTAACTCTGGTGGAGATTGGGGAGGACATCTCTGTGGTAGACAGTGGGTAGGACATCCCTGTGGTAGGCAGTGGGTAGTACATTCCTGTGGTGGACACTGGAGATGACATCCCTTTTTTGGACAGTAGAAGAACATCCCTGTTGTAGACAGTTGGGAGGACGTCCCTGTGGTGGACAGTGGAAAGGACATCATTTGATGGACAGTAAAGAGGACGTCACTGTGGTAGACAGTGGGAAGTGGGTCCGTGTGGTGGACAGTGGAAAGGATATTTTTGTTGTGGACAGTGGGAATAACATCTCTGTTGTGGACATTGGGAAAGACCTCCTTGTGGTGAACTGTGGGAAGAATATTCCTCTTGTGGACAGAGGGGAGTACATAACTTAGGTGGACAGTGGGAAGAACATCCCTGTGGTGGACAGTGGAAAGGACATCATTTGATGAACAGTAAAGAGGACATCACTGTGGTAGACAGTGGGAAGTGGGTCCCTGTGGTGGACAGTGGAAAGGATATTTTTGTTGTGGACAGTGGGAATAACATCTCTGTTGTGGACATTGGGGAAGACCTCCTTGTGGTGAACTGTGGGAAGAATGTCCCTCTTGTGGACAGAGGGGAGGACATGACTTAGGTGGACAGTGGGAAGGACATCCCTGTGGTGGACAGTGGGGAGGACCTTTCTGTGGTGGACAGTGGGAATTACATCCCTGTTGTGGACAGTGTGGAAGATGTCACAGGTTTGGTCAGTAGTAAGGACAGCCCTGAGGTTTACAGTAGATAGAACCTTTCTCTGGTGAACAGTGGAAAGAAGGTCCATGTTTTGGACAGTGGGGAGGACATTTATGTTGTGGATTGTGGGAAGGATGTCCATGTTGTAGACATAGGGAAAAACCTCCATGTGGTGAACAGTGGGAAGCATGTCCCTCTCATGGGCAGTGGGGAGAAACACAATGTGGTGGACAGTGGGAAGGACGTCTTTGTGGTGGACATAGGAGAGGACTTCATTTAGTGGACATTGTGAAGTACGTTCCTGTTGTGGACAGCAGCGTGTACCTTTCTGTGGTAGACAGTAGGAAGGACATTCCTGTTGTTGACAGTGCAGAGGACGTCCCTTTGGTAAACAGTGGAAAGGACATACCTGTGGTGGACAGTAGATAGGACCTAGCTGTGGTGGACAGTGGGGAGGAGGTCCCTGTGGTGGACCATGGAAAGGACATGCCTGTTGTGGACAGGGTCAAGGACATTCCTGTGTTGGACAGTGGAAAGGAAATACCTGTGTTGGACAGTAGAGAGGACTTCCCTGTGGTGGACAGTGAAAAGGATATCCCTGTGGTGGACATTAGAAGGTCATATATGTTGTCGACTTCGGAAGGATGTTTCTGTTGTGGGCATTGGGAAAGACCTCCTAGTGGTGAATACTGGGAACAATGTCCCTCTGGTGGATATTGGGGAGGACATCCCTGTGGTTGACAGTGGGGAGGTTGTCCCTGTGGTGGAGAGGGGGATGTCTTCACTTAGGTGGACAGTGGTAAGGACATCCCTGTGGTGGAAAGTAGAGAGGACCTCTCTGTTGTGAAGAGTGGGAAGAAGGTCCCTTTGGTGGAGAGTGGGAAGGACATATATGTTGTGGATTGTGGGAAGAACGTACATGTTGTGGACATTGGGAAAATCCTCCGTGTGTTTTACTTTGGCAAACATGTCCCTCTGGTGGACAGTGGGGAGGACCACCATGTGGTGGACAGTGTGAAGGATGTCCCTGTGGTGGATAGAGGAAAGGACATCATTGGGGTGGACATTAGGAAGTATGTTCCTGTTGTGGACAGCAGGGTGTACCTTTCTGTGGTGGACAGTGGGAAGGACATGCCTGTTGTGGACAGTGCTGTGGACATCCCTGTGGTGGAGAATGGAAAGGACATCACTGTGGTGGACAGTAGAGAGGACTTCCCTGTGGTGGACAGTGGGAAGGATGTCACTGCGGTGGAGAGTGAAAGGACATGACTTTTGTGAACAGTGCGGAGGACATACCTGGGGTGAACAGTGGAAAGCACATCTATGTGGTGGACAGTAGAGAGGACTTCCCTTTGGTTGCCAGTGGGAAGGAGGTCCCTGTGGTGGACCATGGCAAGGACATGCCTATTGTGGACAGGGGGGAGGACATCCCTGTGATGGACTGTGGAAAGGACATACCTGTGGTTGACAGTAGGGAAGACTTCCCTGTGGTGAACAGTGAGAAGGATGTCACTGTGTTGGACATTGGAAGGACATATATGTTGTGGACTGTGAGAAGGATGTCCCTGTTGTGGACATTGGGAAAGACCTTGTTGTGGTGGACAGTAAGAAGGACATCACTGTGGTGGACAGTAGAGAGGACTTCCCTGTGGTTAACAGTGGGTAGGAGGTCCCTGTGGTGAACCATGGAAAGGACATGCCTGTTGTAGACTGGGCGGAGGACATCTCTGTGCTGAACAGTGGAAAGAACATGCCTGTGGTGGACAGTAGAGAGGACTTCCCTGTGGTGTACAGCGGGAAGGAGGTCAATGTGAGGAACAGTGGAAAGGATGTTTCTGTTGTGGACAGTGAAGAGGACCTCCTCATGGTGAAAAGTGAAAAGGACATCACAGTGGTGGACAGTGCTGTGGACATCCCTGTGGTAGACAGTGGAAAGTACATCTCTGTGGTGGACAGTAGAGAGAAACACACTGTGTTTCTCTGTGGTGGACAGTGGGTAGAGCATTTATGTTGTGAACAGTGGGAAGGATATCCCTCTGGTGGACAGTAGGGAGGACATCCCTGTGGTGGACAGGGGGAAGACCATCCCTGTGGTGGACAGTGAAGAGGACTTTTCTGTGTTGAACATTTGGGATGACATCCCTGTGGTGAATAACGAGAAAGTTGTTTCTTTGGTGGATAGTGGGGAGCATGTCCCTGTTGTGGAGAGTGCATAGTACATCTCTGGGGTGGAGCATGTTGCTGACATCACTGGTGTGCAAAGGAGGATGTCCCTGTGGTGCACAGTGGTGAGAATATCCCAGTTGGGCACAGGAAAATGTCCTTGTTGTTCAAATTGGGTAGGATGTCTCAATGGTGAACAGTGAAAAGGATGTCACTGTGGTGGACACTTTGGAGGATGAGCCTGTGGTGGACAGTGGGAAGGACGTCCCTTTGGTGTACAACAGGGAGGACTTCTCAATGGTGGACTGTATGAAAAACGTCCTTGTGATGCTCAGTGGGGAGGATATCCCTGTGGTGGACAGTGGGGAAGATGTCTCTGTCGTGGACAGTTGAAAGATGTACCTTTAGTGGACAGTGGGAAGGACATCCCTTTAGTGGAAAATAGGAAGGACTTCTCTATGTTGGACTGTATGAAGGACGTCTTTCTGGTGGTCAGTGGGGAGGATGTCCGTGTGTTAGACAATGGGTAGGATGTCCCTGTGGAGGGCAGTGTGTAGAATGTGTTTGTGGTTTACAGTGGGAAGGACCTCCCTGTTGTGGACAGTAAAAGGATGTCACTTTTGTTCACATTGGGGAAGATGTCCATCTGGTGAAGAGTGGGAAGGACATCTTTGTGGTGGACAGTGGTGAGGACGAGTCTGTGGTGGACAGTGGTAAGGATGTCCCTGTGTTGGACAGCAGGGAGGACCTCACTTTGGTGGACATGGGAAGGATGTCCCTGTGGTGGACAATTCAAAGTATGTCCCTGTGGTGCACAGTGGTGAGGACATTCCTCATGGGCACAGGAGGATGTCCTTGTGGTGGACAGGTGGGGAGTACCACAATCTGGTGGACTGTGGGGTAGGATTTCCCTGTGGTGGACAGTGGGAAGGTGGTTCCTGTGGTGGACATTGGAAGGACATATATGTTGTGGACTGTGGGAAGGACGTCTTTGTTGTGGACATTGGGAAAGACCTTCTTGTGGTGAACAGTGGGAAGGAAGTACCTTTGGTGCACAATGGGGAGGAACTCCCTGTGGTGGACAGTGGTAAGGATTTCCCTGTGGTGACGAGAGGAGAGGTCTTCACTAGGTGTACAGTGGTAAGGACATCCCTGTTGTGAATAGTAGAGACGACCTCTCTGTGGTGAACAGTAAAAAGAAGGTCCCTGTGGTGGAGAGTGGGAAGGACATTTATGTTGTGGATTGTGGGAAGGACATACATGTTTTGGATATTGGGAAGGGCCTCCATGTGTTCTACACTGGCAAGTGTGTCCCTCTGGTGGACAGTGGGGAGGACCACCATGTGGTGGACAGTGTGAAGGACATCTCTGTGATTTAAAGCAGGGAGGATCTCTCTTTGGTGGACATTGGTAAAGATGCCCCTGTGATAGACAGTGACGAGGATGTTTCTCTGCTGGACAGTTGAAAGGATGTCCCTATGGTGAACAGTGGAATGAATGTTTCTGTGGTGGACATTGGAGAGGACCACTTCATGGTGGAAAGTGGAAAGGACGTCACAGTGGTGGACAGTGGTGAGGAAGTTTCTGTGGTGGACAGTGGTGAAGAAGTTTTTCTGATGCAAAGGAAAACATCACTTTGGAGGACAGTGGACAGTACATCTCTGTGGTGGACAGTAGAGAGAAACACACTGTGGTGGACTGTGGGAAGAACATTTATGTTGTGGACAGTGGAATGGAAGTCCCTGTTGTCGATATTGGGAAGGACCTTGTTGTGGTGAACTGTGGGAAAGATATCCCTCTAATGGACAGTGGGGAGAACATCCCTGTGGTGGACAGGGGGAAGGACATCCATGTGGTGGACAGAGAAGAGGACTTTTTTTGTGTTGGACATTTGGGAAGACATCCCTGTGGTGAATATTGTGAAAGACTTTTCTTTGTTGGATAGTGGGGAAGGTAACCCTGTTGTGGAGAGTGCAGAGGACATCTCTGGGGTGGAGAGTGTTGCTGACATGCCTGGTTTGGAAAGGAGGATGTTCCTGTGTTGCACAGTGCTGAGGGTATCCATGTTGTGCACAGGAAAATGTCCCTGTTGTGCAAAGTGGGTAGGATGTCCCAGTGGTGAACAGTGAAAAGGATGTCACTTTGGTGAACAATCTGGAGGATGTCCCAGTGGTGGACAGTTGGAAGGACTTACCTTTGGTGGACAAAAGGGAGGACTTCTCTGTGTCGGACTGTATGAAGGACGTCCTTGTGGTAGTCAGTGTAGAGGATGTCCCTGTGGTGGACATTGGGATGGAAGTCCCTGTGGTGCATCATGGAAAGTACTTGCCTGTTTTGGACATGGCGGAGGTCATCCCTGTGGTGCACAGTGGAAAGGACATACCTGTGGTGGACAGTAGAAAGGACTTCACTGTTGTGGACAGTGCAAAGGAAGTTCCTTTGGTGGACATTGGAAGGACATATGTTGTGGACTGTGGGAATGATGTCTTTGTTGTAGACATTGGGAAAGACTGCCTTGTGGGAACAGTCGGAAGGATGTCCCTCTCGTGGACATTGGGGAGGTACTCCATATGGTGGACAGTGGGAAGAATGTCCCTGTGGGGAAGAGAGTGGAGGTCTTCACTTAGGTGTACAGTGATAAGGATATCACTGTGGTGGATAGTAGAGAGGACCTCTCTGTGGTGAACAATGGGAAGAATGACCCTTTGGTAGACAGTGGGAAGGACATTTATGTTGTGGATTGTGAGAAGGGCATACATGTTGTGGACATTGGGAAGGACCTCCGTATGTTTTACAGTGGCAAGCCTGTCCCTCTGGTGGACAGTCGGTAAGACCACTATGGGGTGGATATTGTGAAGGACGTTCCTGTGGTGGACAAAGTAAAGGATATCATTGAGGTGGACATTAGGATGTACGTTCCTCTTGTGGACAGCAGGGTGTACTTTTTGTGGTAGACAGTGGATAGGACATGCCTGTATTGGACAGTGAGGTAGACATCCCTGTGGTGGACAGTGGAAATTACATCCCTGTGGTGGACAGTAGAGAGGACTTTCCTGTGGTGGACTGTGGGAAGGAGGTCCCTGTGGTGGAGAGTGAAAAGTACATGATTGTTGTGGACAGTGCAGAGAACATCGCTGTGGTGAACAGTGGAAAGACATCCTTGTGGTGGACTGTAGAGAGGACTTACCTGTGGTGGACAGTGTGAAGGAGGACTCTGTGGTTGACATTGGGGAAGATCTTTTGGTAAACTGTGGGAAGGATGACCCTCTTGTGGACAGTGGGGAGGATGTCTCTGTGGTGGAAAGTGGGAAGGACATCCCTGTTATGGCCTGAGGGGAGGATATCACAGAGGTGGACAGAGGAAAGGACATCCCTGTGGTGGACAGCATGGAGGACCTTTCTCTTTTGAATTGTGGGATGGACATCCCTGTTTTAGACAGTGGGGAGGACATACCTCTGGTGGACAACAGGGAGGACATCTCTGTGGTCAACAGTGAAAAGGACATCACTGTTGTGGACAGAATATTAATGTGGTGCACAGCTGTGAGGACGTATTGGTTGTGCATAGGAGGATGTCCCTGTGGTGGAAAGTGAAGAGGATGTCCCTTTGGTGGACAGTGGAAAAGACATCCATGTCATGGACTGTGGGGAGGTCCACTCTGTAGTGAACATTGGGGAGGATGTCCCTGTGGTGAACCGTGGAAAGGATGTCCCTGTTGTACACAGGAGGACGTGCCTGTGGTGAACAGTGGGAAAGATGTCACTGTGCTGGACATTGGTGAAGATGATCCTGTGGTGGACAGTTTTATGGATGTCCTTGTGGTATACAGGTGGACATCCCTGTGTTGGACTGCGTGTAGGACCTCTCTCTGATGGACAGTGGGGAGGAAATCCCTGTGGTGGTCAGTGGGGTTAACCTCCCTGTGGTGAAAAGTGTGTAGTACATCCCTGTAGTGGACAATGTGGAGGACATCCCTGTGTTAAAATGTGGGAATAATATCCTTTGTGTGGACAGTGGAAGGAAGTCCATGTTGTAGACAAGGCGAGTATGTCTCTATGGTAGACAGTGGGGAGGACCTCCCTGTGGTGGACATGTGTAGGATGTCTCTTTGGTGAAGAGTGGGGGGACATCCCTGTTTGTTAAGTGCAGAGGACATCCTTGTGGACTTTGGGGAGAACATCTCTGTGGTGGACATTGGGAAGAATGTCCCTGTGGTGGACAGCTGAAAAGACCTCTCTGTGGTCTACAATGGGAAGGATATCCCTCTGGTGGACAGTGAAGAGGATGTACCTGTGCTGGGCAGTCGAAAGGATGTACTATGGTGGACAGTGGGAAGACTGTCCCTGTGGTGGAGAGCAGGGAGAACCTCTCTGTGGTGGACAGTGGGAAGGACATCCCTGTTGTGGACAGTAAAAGGATGTCCCTTTTGTTGACATTGGAGAAGATGTCCCTTTGGTAAACAGTGGGAATGACATAACTGTGGTGGACAGTGGCAAGTATGCCCCGTGGTGGACAACAGGGAGGTCCTCACTTTGGTGGACAGTGGGAATGACGTCCCTGTGGTGGACGGTGGGGAGGACCTTTCTGTGCTGGACAGTAAGAAGGACACCCTGTTGTTGACAGTGGGGGGATGTCACTGTTTTGGACAGTGGTAAGGACATCCTTGTGGTGGACAGTAGAGAGGACCTTTCTGTGGGGAACAGTGGGAAGAAGGTCCATGTGTTGGACAGTGTGGAGGACATTTATGTTGTGGATTGTGGGAAGGATGTCCATGTTTTGGACATTGGAAAGGACCTCCGTGGACATAGGAGAGGATATCATTTAGTGGACATTGTGGTGGACATAGGAGAGGATATCATTTAGTGGACATTGGGAAGTACATTTTGTTGTGGACAGCAGGCTGTACCTTTCTGTGGTGGAAAGTGGGAAGGACATGCCTGTTGTGGACACTGCAGAGGACGTACTTTGGTGAACAGTGAAAAGGACATCCTTTTGGTGGACAGTAGAGAGGACTTCCCTGTGGTGGACAGTTAGAAGGAGGTCCCTTGGATGCCATTGGAAGGACATATATGTCGTGGACTGTGGAAAGGATGTCCCTTTTGTGGACATTGGGAGGTACCTCATTTTGGTGATCATTGGGAAAGATATCCCTCTGGTGCACAGTGGGGAGGACATCTCTATGGTGGACAGGTGGAAGGACATCCCTGAGGTGTACAGTGAAGAGGACTTTTCTGTGTTGGACACTTGGGATGACATCCCTGTGCTGAATATTGTGAAAGACGTTTCCTTGGTGGATAGTGGAAAGGACATCCTTGTTGTGGAGTGGGCAGAACATCTCTGGGGTGGAGAGTGTTGCTGACATCGCTGGTGTGCAAAGGAGGATGTCCCTGTGATGCACAGTGGTGAGGATATCCCTGTTGTGCACAGGAAAATGTCCCTGTAGTGCAAAATGGGTAGTATATCCCAGTGGTGAACAGTGAAATGGATATCACTGTGGTTGACAATTTGGAGGATGTCCCTGTGGTGGACAGTGGGAAGAACGTCCCTTTGGTGGACAACAGGGAGGACTTCTCTATGGTGGACTGTATGAAGGACGTCCTTTTGGTGGTCAGTGGGGAGGATGTATCTGTGGTGGACTGTGGGGAATATGTCTCTGTGGTGGACTGTTGAAAGATGTACCTTTGGTGGACAGTAGGTAGGATGTCCCTGTTCAGGGCAGGGGGTAGAACGTCTCTGTGGTGGACAGTGGAAAGGACATCCCCATATTCGACAATGTGGAGGAAATTTCTGTGGTAGATAGTTGAAATGATATCCCTGTGGTGGACAGTGGAGAGGACCTACCTGTGGTGGAGATTAAGGAGGACCTCCCTGTGGTAGACAGTGCGTAGGACGTCCCTGGAGTGGTCAGAGGGTAGTACGTTCCTATGGTGGACACTGGGGAGGATGTCCCTGTGGTGTACTGTGGAAAGAACATCCCTGTTGTGGACAGTGTGGAGGACGTCCCTGTGATGGACAGTGAAAAAAATCACTTTGAAGGACAGTAGAGAAGACCTCCCTGTGGTGGACATTGGGAAGGCGGTCCCTGTGGTGGACAGTGGGAAGGACATTTTTGTTGTGGCCTCAGGGAAGACCATCTCTGTTGTGGACATTGGAAAAAACTCCTTGTGTTGAACTGTGGGTAGAATGTCATTCTTCTAGACAGAGGGGAGTACCTCACTTAGGTGGAGAGTGGGAAGGACATCCCAGTGTTGGATAGTGGGAAGGACCTTTCTGTGGTGGACAGTGGGAAGGACATCTCTGTTGTGGACATTGGGGAGGATGTCCCTGGTTTGGACAGTGGTAAGGACATCCCTGTGGTGGACAGTAGAGAGGACCTCTCTGTGGTGAATAGTGGGAAGAAGGTCCCTGTGGTGGAATGTGGGAAGGACATTAATGTTGTGGATTTTGGGAAGGATGTACATGTTGCAGACATTGGGAAGGACCTCCGTGTGTTCTACAGTGGCAAGCATTTCCTTCTGGTGGACAGTAGGGAGGAACACCATGGAGTGAAAAGTGGGAAGGACGTTCCTGTGGTGGACAGAGGAAGGGTCATCACTGATGTGGACATTAGGAAATATGTTCCTGTTGTGGACAGCAGGGTGTACCTTTCTGTGTTGGACAGTGGGAAGGACATGCCTGTTGTGGACAGTGCTGTGGAAATCCCTGTAGTGGACAGTGGAAAGGACATCCCTATGGTGGACAGTAGAGAGGACTTGCCTGTGGTGGACAGTGGGAAGCATGTCCCTGTAGTTTACAGCAGGGAGGACCTCTCTTTGGTGGACATTGGTAAAGATGTACCTTTGATAGACAGTGATGAGGATGTTTTTGTGCTAGACAGTGGAAAGTATGTCCCTGTGGTGAACAGTGGAATGGATGTTTTGGTGGTGGACATTGGAGAGGACCACCTCATGGTGGAAAGTGGAAAGGACGTCACAGTGGTGGACAATGGTGAGGAAGTTTCTGTGGTGGACAGTGGTGAAGAAGTTTTTCTGATGCAAAGGAAAACATCGCTTTGGAGGACAGTGGAAAGTACATCTCTGTGGTAGACAGTAGAGAGAAACACACTGTGGTGGATTGTGGGAAGAACATTTATGTTGTGGACAGTGGAAAGGAAGTCCCTGTTGTCGATATTGGGAAGGACTCCTTGTGGTGAACTGTGGTGGACAGAGAAGAGGACTTTTTTGTGTTGGACATTTGGGAAGACATCCCTGTGGTGAATAGTGGGAAATACATTTCTTTGGTAGGTTTTGGGGTGGATATCCCTGTCTTGAGGAGTGCAGAGGACATTTCTGGGGTGGAGATTGTTACTGACATGCCTGGTTTGCAAAGGAGGATGTCCCTGTGTTGCACAGTTGTGAGGGTATCCCTGTTGTGCACAGGAAAATGTCCCTGTTGTGCAAACTGGATAGGATGTCCCAGTGGTGAAAAGTGAAAGGATGACACTGTGGTAGACAATTTGGAGGATTTCTCCGTGGTGGACAGTTTGAATGATGTCTCTTTTGTGGACAACAGAGAGGACTTTTCTATGTTGGACTGTATGAAGGATGTCCTTGTGGTGGTCAGTGGAGAGGATGTCCCTGTGGTGGACATTGGGAAGGAAGTCCCTGTGGAGAATCATGGGAAGAACATGCCTGTTTTGGACATGGTGGAGGTCATTCCTGTGGTGCACAGTGGAATGACTGCCTTGTGATGAACAGTGGGAAGGATGTCCCTTTGGTGGACATTGAGGAGATACTCCATGTGGTGGACAGTGGGAAGGATGTCGCTGTGGTGGACAGAGGAAAGGACATCATTGAGGTAGACATTAGGAAGAACGTTCTTGTTGTTGACAGCAGGGTATACTTTTCTGTGATGGACAGTAGGAAGGACATGCCTGTTGTGGACAGTGCTGTGGACATTCCTGTAGAGGACAGTGGAAAGGACATCCCTGTGGTGGACAGTAGATAGGACTTGCCTGTGGTGGACTGTGGGAAGGAGCTCCATGTGGTGGAAAGTGAAAAGGACATGCCTGTTCTGAACAGTACTGAGGACATCCCTGGGTTGAACAGTGAAAAGCACATCCCTGTGTTGGACAGTAGAGAGGACTTCCCTGTGGTGGACAGTGGGAAGGAGGTCCCTGTGGTGGACATTGGATGGACATATATGGTGTGGACTGTGGGAAGGACATCCCTGTTGTGAACATTGGGAAAGACCTTTTGGTGGACAGCGGGAAGGATGACCCTCTTGTGGAAAGTGGGGAGGATGTACTGTGGTGGAAAGTGGGAAGGACATCCCTGATATAGTCTGTGGGGATGATATCATTGAAGTGGACAGAGGGAAGGTTGTCCCTGTGGTGAACAACAGGGTGGACCTTTCTCTTTTGAATTTTGGGAGGGACATTTCTGTTGTAGACAGTGGGGAGGACATCTCTGTTGTGGACAGTGGAAAGAATATTCCTGTGTTGCACAGTTGTGAGAACATCCCATTGTGCATAGGAGGATGTCACTGTGGTGCAAAGTGAGGAGGATGTTTCTTGGGGGGACAGTTGGAAAGACATCCATGTGGTTGACTGTGGGGAGGTTCACTCTGTAGTGAACATTGGGGAGGATGTCCCTGTGGTGAACAGTGGAAATGATGTCTCTCTGGTGCACTTTGGTCAGGATGTCCCTGTTGTGTACAGGAGAATATCCATGTGGTGAACTGTGGGAAGGATGTCACTATGCTGGAAATTGGTGAAGATGACCCTGTGGTGGACAGTTTTATGGATGTCCTTGTGTTACACAGGAGGACATCCCTGTGGTGGAAAGTGGGGAGGACCTCTCTCTGATGGACAGTGGTGAGGAAATCCCTGTGGTGGAAGTTGGGTTGACCTCCCTGTGGTGGACAGTGTGTAGAACATCACTGTAGAGGACAGCGGGGAGGACATCTCTGTGCTGAACTTTGGGAATAATATTATTTTTGTGGACTGTGGAAGGATGTCCATGTTGTGGACAAGGGGAGTACATCCCGATGGTGGACAGTATGGAACATCTCACTGTTGTGGACATGGGTAGGATGTCTGTGTGGTGGACAGTGGGGAGGACATCCCTCTTTAAAGTGGGGAGGACATCCTTGTGGTGGACTTTGTGAAGAATGTCCCTGTGGTGGACAGCGGAAAGGACCTTCCTGTGGTGGACTTGTGTAGGTTGTCTCTGTGATGAACAGTGGGGAGGACATTCATATAGCATAAGTGGGGAGGACATCCTTGTGGTGCTCAGTGGGGTAGAGATTACTCTGGTGGACATTGGGAAGAATGTCGCTGTGGTGGGCAGCGGAAAGAAACTCTCTGTGGTGTACAATGGGAAGGACCTCCCTCTGGTGGACAGTGGAGAGGATGTACCTGTGGTGGGCAGTTGAAGGACTTTCTATGTTGGACAGTGGGAAGACTGCCCCTGTGGTTGAGAGCAGGGAAAACCTCTCTGTGCTGGACAGTGGGAAGGACATCCCTGTTCTGGATATTAACAGCATGTCCCTTTTTTGGACATTGGATAAGATGTCTCTCTGGTGAGCAGTGGGAAGGACATCCCTGTGGTGGAGAGTGGTGAGGATGCCCCTGTGCTGGACAGTAAGGAGGTCCTCACTTTTGTGGACAGTAGGAGAGATGGCACAGTGTTGGACAATGCAAAGTATGTCTCTGTGGTGCACAGTCATGAGGACATTTCTCTTGTGCACAAGAGGATGTGCTTGTGGTGGACATTGGGGAGGAACACACTCTGGTGGACTGTGGGGTAGGACGTCTCTGTGATGGATTGTGGGAAGGATGTCCACGTGATGAACAGTGGGGAAGATATCTATGTTGTGGACAGTGGGGAGGACATCCCTGTGGAGGAAAGTGGGACCGACATCCCTGATATGGTCTGTGGGGAGGATATCACTGAGGTGGACAGAGGGAAAGATGTCCCTGAGGTGGACAGCAGGGAGGACCTTTCCCTTTTGAATTTTGGGAAGGATATTTCTGTTGTAGACTGTGGGGAGGACATCCCTGTGGTGGACAGTGGGGAGGATTTCACTGTGGTGGAGACTGGGGAGTATGTTACTGTGGTGCACTGGAGAACGTCCTTGTGGTGCATAGTCAGAAGGATGTCCATATGGTGGAGAGTGCAGAGGACATCTCTGTGGTGGACAGTGGTTAGGACATCCCTGTTTTGCCCAGTGGGTGGGATGTCCCTGTTGTTTACAGTGAGAAAGACTTCACTGTGTTGGATAGTTGGGAGGACATCTCTGTTGTGGACAGTTGGGAGGATGTCACTGTGGTGGAGAGTTGAGAGGGTTTCACTGTGGTGGACAGTGCAGATGAAGGACTTGTAGACAGTAAGAACAACATTCCTGTGGTGCACAAGAGAATGTCTCTTTGGTGGACAGTAAGAAGGATGTCCTTGTAGTGGTGTGTGCATAGGACATCACTGGGGTGTACAATGGTAAGAACATCCCTTTTGTGCACAGGAGGATGTCCCTGAGGTGTACAGTGGGGTGGACATCAGTGTCGTGGACGGACAGAAGGATGTTCCTGTTGTGGACAGTGTGGAGGACCTCCCTGTGGTGGACAATGTGTAGGATGTCCCTGTGGTGTTGGGGGCAGACTTTTAGCAGAAAGTGGCTATCAGCTTTGCAGCCATCTTGAGCCATATACCCTGACATGCAACTTGGGTTACAATAGCCTACAACAGCTGAGCACACTCTGATAATCTTAATTTAGATACCTTGAGATTAAAGGTGCGTGAGATTAAAAGTGTGTGACTTAAGAGTATAACTTAGAAGTATAGAGATCAGAGTTAGAGACAAGACCTAAGGGCATGATTAAAGGTGTGATTTAGAGGCATGGCTTAGAAGTGAGACATATAAAGGCAGAGGCAGACAGCAGAGAATCAGACATTAGGGAGACACTTAGAGGAAGAGAGACTGAAGAATAAATGGAATAGAAACACACTCTGTCTGGTCTCCATTCCTCACGATGGCCCTCACTCTCTCTCTTGCTGAACCCCGACCTGCAGACCAGAGTGCCAGCTTGGGCAGGGATACAGTGGTTGCTTGGGACTATTGCAGTCTGCAACACTGTGGTTTACAGTGTGGAGGATATTCATGTTGTGGACAGTGGTGAGGCCGTCGCTGTAGTAGACAATGGTGAGGACAACCATGTTGTGGACAGTTTTAAGGATGTCCTTGTGGTACACAGGAGGATGTCACTGTGGTGGACAGTGAGAAGGACGTTCCTGTGTTAGAAAGTGGGAAGAATGTCCCTGTGGTGGAAAACAGGGAGGGCAACTCTGTGGTCTACAGTGGGAAGGACATCTCTGTTGTGGACAGTGGAAAGAACATTCCTGTAGTGCAGAGTTGTGAGGACGTCCCTGTTGTGCATAGGAGGATGTCTCTGTGGTGCAAAGTGAGGAGGATGTTTCTATAGTGGACAGTGGGAAAGACGTCTATGAGGTGGACTATGGGGAGGTCCACTCTAGTGAACTTTGGGGAGAATGTCCCTGTGGTGAACAGTGGAAAGATGTTCCTGTGGTACACATTGGTCAGGATGTCCCTGTTGTACACAAGAGGATGATCCTGTGGTGAACAGTGGGAAGAACGTCACTGTGCTGGACATTGGTGAAGATGACCCTGTGGTGAACAGTTTTATCGATGTCCTTGTGGTACAAAGGAGGACATCCCTGTGGTGGACAGTGAGGAAGACCTCTCTCGGATGGACAGTGGGGAGAAAATCCCTGTGGTGGACATTTGGGTGGACCTCCCTGTGGTGGACAGTGTGTAGAACGTCCCTGTAGTGGACAGTAGGGAGGACATCCCTGTGCTAAACTGTGGGAATAATTTCCTTTTTGTGGACAGTGGAAGGATGTCCATGTTGTGGACAAGGGGAGTACAGCCCTATGGTGAATAGTGGGGAGGACCTCCCTGTGGTGGACATGGGTAGGATGTCTCTGTGGTGGACAGTGGGGAGGACATCCCTGTTTAAAGTGGAGAGGACATCCTTGTGGTGGACAGTGGGGAGGACATCTCTGTGGTTGACATTGGGAAGAATGTCCAGTGGTGGAGAGCAGAAAGGATCTCTCTGTGGTTTCCAATGGCAAGGACATCCCTCAGGTGGACAGTGGAGAGGATGTACCTGTGGTGGACAGTGGAAAGGACATTCCATGGTGGACAGTGGGAAGACTGTCACTCTGGTGGAGAGCAGGGAGAACCTCTCTGTGGTGAACAGTGGGGAGGACATCCCTTTTGTGGAGAGTAAATGGATGTCCCTTTTGTGCACATTGGGGAAGATGTCCCTCTGTTGAACATTGGGAAGGACATTCATTTGGTGCATAGTGGTGATGATGACCCTGTGGTGGACAGTGGTAAGGATGCCTCTGTGGTGGACATCAGGGAGGACCTCACTTTGGTGGACAGTGTGAAGGATTTCCCTGGGGTGGACAATGCAAAGTATGTTTCTGTTGTGCATAGTGCTGAGGACAACCCTGTTGTTACAGGAAGATGTCCTTGTTGTGAACAGTGGGGAGGACCACACTCTGGTTGACTGTGGGATAGGACATCCCTGTGGTGAACAGTGGGAAGGACAACCATGTTGTGGGCAGTGGGGAAGATGTCTTTGTTGTGGAGAGTGGGAAGGATGTCTCTTTGGTGGACAGTGGGAAGGATATTCATGTGGTGGACAGTGGGGGAGGAACTCCTTTGGGTGGAAAGTTGGGAGGATGTCCCTCTGGTGGACAGTGGGTAGGATTTTTCTGTTCTGGGCACTGGGATGGACGTCCTTGTAGAGGACAGTGGCAAGTATGCCCCTGTTGTGTACAGTGGGATGGATGTTTCTGTAGTGGACAGTTGGGAACATATATGTGCGGTGGACAGTTAGGGAGACGTCCCTGTGGTAAACAGTGGGAAGGAAGTCCTTTTTGTAAACAGTGAAAGGATCTCCATGTGGTGGACAATGGGAAGAACGTCCCTGTTGTAGACAGTGGGGAGGACGTTTCTGTTTTGGACAACTGAGAGGACGTTACCGTGGTGGACAGTGTGAAGGACGTCCCTGTGGTGGACAGCAGGGAGGACTTCTCTGTGGCGGACAGTGGTAAAGATGTCCCTGTGATAGACAGTGATGAGGATGTTTCTGTTGTGGACAGTGGAAAGGACATCCCTGTTGTGGACAGTGGGTGAGGACCTCCCTGTTTTGGATATTGGGAAGGACGTCTCTGTGGTAAACAGTGGAAAGGATGTTTCTGTGGTGGACAGTGGAGAGGACCTCCTCATGGTGGAAAGTGGAAAGGACGCCACAGTGGTGAACAGTGATGAGGATGTTTCTGTGGTGGACAGTGGTGAGGAAGTTTCTCTGGTGCAAAGGAAAACGTCTCTTTGGTGGACATTGGAAAGTACATCTCTGTGGTGGACAGTAGAGAGAAACACACTGTTGTGGACAGTGGGAAGAACATTTATGTTGTGGACAGTGGGAAAGAAGTACCTGTTGTCTACATTGGGAAGGACCTCCTTGTGATGAACAGTGGGAAGGATATCCCTGTGGTAGACAGTGGGGAGGACATACCTGTGGTGGACAGAGAAGAGGACTTTTCTCTGTGGGACATTTGGGATGACATCGCTGTGGTAAATAGTGGGAAAGACGTTTCATTGGTAGATAGTATAGAGGATCTCCCTGTCGTGAAGAGTGCAGAGGACATCTCTGGGGTGGAGAGTGTTGCTGACATCCATGGTGTGCAAAGGAGGATGTCCCTGTGGTGCAGAGTGGTGAGGATATCCCTGTTGTGCACAGGAAAATGTCCCTTTTGTGCGAAGTGGGTAGGATATCCCAGTGGAGAACAGTGAAAATGATGTCACTGTGGTAGACAATTTGGAGGATGTCCCTGTGGTGGACAGTGGGAAGGATGTTCCCTTGGTGGAAAACAGGGAGGACTTCTCTATGGTGGACTGTATGAAGGTTGTCCTAGTGGTGGTCAGTGGGGAGGATGTCCCTGTGGTGGACAGTGGGGAGGATGTCTCTGTGATGGACAGTTGAAAGATGTAACTTTGGTGCACAGTTGGAAGAACGTCCATTTGGTGGACTGTGGGAAGGACATCGCTGTGGTTGACAGTGGGTAGGATGTCTCTGTGGAGCGCAGTTTGTACAACTTTTCTGTGGTGGAGAGTGGGAAAAACATCCCTGTTGTGGAGAGCGGGGAGAACATTTCTTTGGTGGACAGTTGAAATGACGGCATTCTGGTGGACAGTGGAGAGGGTCTACCTGTGGTGGAGATTGGGGAGGACCTCCCTGTGGTAGACATTGTGTAGGATGTCCCTGTGGTGGACACTGGGTAGTAAGTTCATGTGGTGGACACTGGGGAGGACGTCCCTGTGTTGGACAGTGGAAAGAACATCCCTGTTGTGGACAGTGGTGAATACGTCCCTGTGGTGGACAGTGGAAAGGACATCACTTTGAATGACAGTAGAGAGGACCTCCCTGTGTTGGACAGTGAGAAAGAGGTCTCTGTGGGAGACAGTGGGAAGGACATTTTTGTTGTGGACTGTGGGAAGAACATCTCTGTTGTGGACATTGGGAAAGATCTCCTTGTGGTGAACTGTGGGAAGAATGTCCCTCTTGAGAACAGACGGGAGGACGTCACTTAGGTGGACCGTGTGAAGAACATCCCTGTGGTGGACAGTGGGGAGGACCATTCTGTGGTGGATAGTGTTAAGGATATCCCTGTTTTGGACAGTGGGAAGGATGTCACTGGTTTAGACAGTGGTAAAAACATCCCTGTTTGGAAGAGTAGAGAGGACCTTTCTGTGGTGAACAGTGGGAAGACAGTCCATGTGTTGGACAGTGGGGAGGACATTTATGTTGTTGATTGTGGGAAGGTCGTCCATGTTTTGGACATTGGGAAGGACCTCCGTGTGGTGGACATTGGGAAGCGTGTCCCTCTTGTGGACTGTAGGGAGGACCACCATGTGGTGGACAGTGGGAAGGACATCTCTGTGGTGGAAATCGGAGAGGACATCATTTAGTGGACATTGGGAAGTACGTTCCTGTTGTGGACAGTAGGGTGTACCTTTCTGTGTTGGACAGTGGAAAGGACATCCCTGTGGTGGACAGTAGAGAGGATTTCCCTGTGGTGGACAGTGGGAAGACTGTCCCTGTGGTGGAACATGGAAAAGACATGCCTTTTGTGGACAGGGCAGAGGACATCCTTGTGGTGGACAGAGGAAAGGACATAACTGTGGTGGACAGTAGAGTGGATTACCCCTGGTGGACAGTGAGATGGAGGTCTCTGTGGTGGCCATTGTAAGGACATATAGGGTGTGGACTTTCGGAAGGACATCCATGTTCTGGATATGGGAAAAGACCTCCTTGTGGTGAACAGTGGGAAGGATGTCCCTCTGGTGGACATTGGGAAGGAACTGCCTGTTGTGGACAGTGGGAAAGATGTCCCTGTGGCAGAGAGAGGGGACGTAGTCACTTAGGTGGACAGTGGTAAGGACATTCTTGTGGTGGATAGTAGAGAATATTTCTCAGTGGTGAACAGTGGGAAGAAGGTCCCTGTGGTTGAGAGTGGGAAGGACATTTATGTTGTGGATTGTGGGAAGGACGTACATGCTTTGGATATTGGAAAGCACCTCCGTTTGTTATACTGTGGCAAGCATGTCCCTCTGTTGGACAGTGAGGAGGACCACCATGTGGTAAACAGTGGGAAGGAGGTCCCTGTGGTGGAGAGAGGAAAGGACATCATTGAGGTGGACATTAGGAAGTAAGTTCCTGTTGTGGACAGCAGGGTGGTGGACATTCTGTGGTGGACAGTGGGAAGGACATGCAGATTGTGAACAGTGCTGTGGACATCCCTGTGGGGGACAGTAGAAAGGACATCCCTTTGTTGGACAGTAGAGAGGACTTTCCTGTGGTGGACATTGGAAAGGGCTTATCTGTGTTGGACAGTAGGGTAGATTCCCTGTGGTGGACAGGTAGAAGGATTTCCCTGTCATTGCCATTGAAAGAAAATATATGTTGTGGACTGTGGGAAAGACATCCCTGTTGTGGACATTGGGAAAGACCTCCTTGTGGTGAACAGTGGGAAGGATGTCCCTCTTGTGGACATTGGGGAGGAACTCCATGTGGTCTACAGTGGAAAGGATATCCCTGTGGTCGATAGAGTGGCGGTCGTCATTTAGGTGGACAGTGGTAAGGACATCCCTGTGGTGGATAGTAGAGGACCTCTTTGTGGTGAACAGTGGGAAGAAAGTCGCTGTGGTTGATAATGGGAAGGACATTTATGTTGTGGATTGTGGGTAGGATGTAAATGTTGTGGATATTGAGAAGGACCTCCATGTGTTCTACTGTGGCAAGCATGTTTCTCTGGGGGACAGTGGGGAGGACCACCACGTGGTGGACAGTGGGAAGGACGTCCCTGTGGTGGACAGAGGATAGGACATCATTGAGGTGAACATTAGAAAGTAAGTTCCTGTTGTCGACAGCAGGGTGTACCTTTCTGTGGTGTACAGTGGGAAGGACATGCCCGTTGTGGACAGTGCTGTGGACATCCCTGTGTGGGCCAGAAGAAAGGACATCCCTTTGGTAAACAGTAGAGAGGAATTGCCTGTGGTGTACATTGGGAAGGAGGTCCCTGAGTTGGAGAGTGTAAAGGACATGCCTGTTGTAGACAGAGTGGAGGACATCCCTGTGGTGAACAGTTGAAAGGACTTCTCTGTCGTGGACAGTGGGAAAGAGGTCCCTTTGGTGGACATTGAAAGCACATATATGGTGTGGACTGTGGGAAGGATGTTCCTGTTGTCGACATTGGGAAAGACCTTTTGGTGGACAGTGGGAAGGATGACCGTCTTGTGGACAGTGGGAAGGACTTCCCTGTGGTGGAAAGTGGGATGGACATCCCTGTTATGGTCTGAGGGGAGGATATCACTGAGGTGGACAGAGGGAAGGATATCCCTGTGGTGGACAGCAAGGAGGACATTTCTGTTTTGAATTGTGGGAAGGATATCCCTGTTGTAGACAGTTGGAGGACATCCCTGTGGTAGACAGTGGGGAGGATTTCACTGTGGTGGACAGTGGGGAGGATGTTACTGTGGTGCACTGGAGAACGTCCTTGTGGTGCATAGTCAGAAGGATGTCCATGTGTTGGAGAGTGCGGAGGATATCTCTGTGTTGGACAGTGGTTATGATATCCCTGTTGTGCCCAGTGGGGAGGATGTCTTTGTTGTTTACAGTGTGAAGGACTTCACTATATTTGATAGTTGGGTGCACATCCGTGTTGTGGACAGTTGGGAGGATGTCACTGTGTTGGAGAGTTGAGAGGATTTCACTGTGGTGGACAGTGCAGATGAAGGACTTGTAGACAGTAAGAACAATGTTCCTGTGGTGCACAAGAGAATGTCTCTTTGGTGGACAGTGAGAAGTATGTGCTTGTATTGAGGAGTGCAGAGGATATCTCTGGGGTGTACAGTGGTAAGAAAATCCCTTTTATGCACAGGAGGATGTCCCTGAGGTGTACAGTGAGGAGGAAATCACTGTGTTGGACAGTGTAGATTAAGATTCTGTGGTGGACATTGGGATATACATGTTTTTGTGTACTGTTAGGAGGACGTCAATGTGGTGGACAGTGAAAAGGACATCTCTGTGGTGGACAGTAGTGAGGACTTCCCTGTGTCAAACAGTGGGAAGAAGCTCCCTGTGGTGTACAGTGGGAAGGACATATATGTTCTGGACCGTGGGAAGGACGTCCCTGTTGTGGACATTGGTAAAGACCCGTTTTGGTGGTTAGTGGGAAGGGTGTGCCTCTGGTGGACAGTGGGTAGGACCTCCTTGTGGTGGACTGTGGGAAGAACATACCTGTTTTGATCTGAGGAGAGGATATTACTGAGATGGAGAGTGGGAAATACGTCCTCTTGGTTGAAGCAGGGAGAACATTCCTGGTGTGAATAGTGGAAAGGACATCCCTGTGGTAGACAGTGAGGAGTACATCGCAGTGGTGGACTATGGGGAGGATTTCACTGTGATGGACAGTGGGGAGGATATTACTGTGGTGCACTCGAGAATGTCCCTTGCTGCATAGTTAGAAAAATATCCATATGGTGGATAGTGCAGAGGACATCTCTGTGGTGGACAGTGGTTAGGACATCCCTGTTGTGCACAGGAGGAAGTCCCTGTGGTACACAGTGTGGAGGATGTCCCTGTTGTTTACAGTGGAAAGGACTTGGCTGTGTTTGATAGTTGGGAGGACATCCATGTTTTGGACAGTTGGGAGGATGTCCCTGTGTTGGAGAGTTGAGAGGATTTCACTGTGGTGGACAGTGTGGATGATGGCCTTGTGGACAGTAAGGACAATGCTTATGTGGTGCACAAGAGAATGTCTCTTTGGGGGACAGTGAGAAGGATTTCCTTGTAGTGGGGAGTGGAGAAGCCATCTCTGGGGTGGATAGTGGTAAGAATATTCCTGTTGTGCACAGGAGGATGTCTCTGTAATGTACAGTGGTAAGAACATTCCTGTGGTAGACAGTGAAGAGGACTTGCCTGTGGTGGAATATTGAAATGACGTCCTTGTGGTCGACTGTGGGAAGGATGTCCCTTTGCAGGACAGTGGGTAGGACATCACTGTGGCAAACAGGCAGAAGGATGTCACTGTGATGAACAGACAGGAGGAATTGCCTGTGGTGGTGAGTGGGTAGGATGTCTCTGTTGTTTACAATGCAGAGGATATTCATGTGGTGGACGGCGGTGAGGATTTCCTTGTAGTGCATATTGTTGAGGACAACCATGTTGTGGACAGTTTTAAGGATGTCCTTGTAGTACACATGATGATGTCCCTGTGGTGGACTGTGGGAGGGAAACCTGTTTGGTGGACCATGGAAAGGACGTCGCTGTGGAGGACAGTTGGGAAGACATCACTGTGGTGGACAGTGGGCAGGACATTTCTGTTTTGGACAGTGGGATGGACATGTCTGTGGCGGAATGTTGGGAGGACATCCCTTTGGTTGACAGCTGGGAGGACGTTTCTGTGGTGGAAAGTGGGATGAATGTCCCTGTGGTGTACAGCAGGTAGGATATCTTTGTGGTCTAAAGTGGGAAGGACATCTCTGTTGTGGACAGTGGAAAGAATATTCCTGTAGTGCACAGTTGTGAGGACGTCCCAGTTGAGCATAGGAGGATGTCCCTGTGGTGCAAAGTGAGGAGGATGTTTCTTTGGTGGACAGTGGGAAAGACGTCCATGTGGTGGACTGTGGGGAGGTCCACTCTACATTGGACATTGGGGAGGATGTCCTTTTGGTGGACAGTGGAAAGGTTGTCCCTGTGGTGCACATTTGTCAGTATGTACCTGTTGTGCACAGGAGGACGTCCCTGTGGTGAAAAGTGGGAAGGACGTCACTGTGCTGGACATTGGTGAAGATGACCCTGTGGTAGACAGTTTTATCGATGTCCTTGTAGTACACAGGAGGACATCCCTGTGGTGGACAGTGGGGAGGACACTCTCTGATGGACAGTGGGGAGGAAATCCCTGTGGTGGACAGTTGGGTGGAACTCTCTGTGGTGGACAGTGTGTAGAACACCTGTAGTGGACAGTGGGGAGGACAACCCTGTGCTAAACTTTGGGAATAATGTCCTTTTTGTGGACAGTGGAAGGATGTCAATGTTGTGGACAATGGGAGTACGTCCCTATGTTGGACAGTGGGGAGGACCTCCCTGTGGTGGACATGGGTAGGATGTCTCTGTGTTGGACAGTGGGGAGGACATCCCTGTTTAAAGTGGGGAGGACATCCTTGTGGTGTACAATGAGGAGAACATCTCTGTGGTGGAGAGTGGGAAGAATGTCCCTGTGGTCAACATCAGAAAGGACCTTTCTGTGGTGTACAATGGGAAGGACGTCCCTCAGGTGGACAGTGGAGAGGATGTACCTGTGGTAGTGGAAAGGACATTCTATGGTGGACAGAGAAAAGACTGTCCCTGTGGTGGGGAGCAGAGAAAACCTCTCTCTAGAGGACAGTGGGAAGGACATCACTGTGGTTGACACTAAAGGGATGTCCATTTGGGCACATTGGGAAAGATGTCTCTCTTCTGAACAGTGGGAAAGAAATCCCTGTGGTGGACACTCGTGAGAACGACGCTGTGGTGGACAGTGGTAAGGATGCCCCTGAGGTGGACAGCAGGGTGCTCCTCACCTTGGTGGACAGTGGGAAGGACATCCCAGTGGTGGACAATGCAAAGTATGTCCCTGTGGTGTACATTGTTAAGGACATTCCTGATGTGAGCAGGACAATGTCCTTGTGGTGGACAGTGGGGAGGACCACACTCTGGTGGACTGTAGGGTAGGATGTCCCTGTGGTGGATACTGGGAAGGATGTCCATGTGGTGGACAGTGGGAAGGACGTTCCTCTAGTGGACTGTGGGGAGGAACTCCTTTGGGTGGACAGTTGGGAGGATGTCCCTGTGGTGGACATTGGGTAGAACCTTTCTGGTGGACAGTTGGATGGACATTCTTGTGAAGGACAGTGGGGAGTATGTCCATGTAGTGTACAGTGGATGGATGTTTCTGTAGTGGACAGTTGGGAACATATTTGTGTAGTGGACTGTTAGGATGATGTCCCTGTGGTAAACAGTGGTAAGGAAGTCCTTTTTGTGGACAGTGAAAGGATGTATATGTGGTGAACAATGGGAAGAATATCCCTGCTGTATACAGTGGGGAGGTTCTCACTGTGGTGGACAGTAAGTAGGATGTCACTGTGGTGGACAGTGGGGAGGACGCTTTTGTTTTGGACAACTGAGAGGACATTACTGTGGTGGACAGTGTGAAGGTCGTTTCTGTGGTGGACAGCAGGGAGCAACTCGCTGTGGTGGACAGAAGTATAGATATCCTTGTGATAGACAGTGATGAGGATGTTTCTGTGGTGGATGGTGTAAAGGGCGTGCCTCTTTGTGGACAGTCGTGAGGACCTGCCTGTCTTATATATTGGGAAAGATGTCCCTGTGGTGAACAGTGGATAGGAAGTTTCTGTGGTGGACACTGGAGAGGAATTCCTCATCGTGAAAAGTGCAAAGGACTTCACAGTGATGGACAGTGGTGAGGACATATCTGTGGTGGACAGTGGTGAGGAAGTTTCTCTGGTGAAAAGGAAAATGTCCCTTTAGTGAACAGTGGAAAGTACATCTCTCTGTTGGACAGTAGAGAGAAACAAACTCTAGTGGACTTTGGGAAGAACATTTATGTTGTGGACAGTGTTAAGAAAGTCCCTGTTGTTGATTTTGGGAAGGACCTCCTTGGGGTGAACAGTGGGAAGGCTATCTCTCTGGTGGAGAGTGGGGAGGACATCACTGTGGTGGACAGGGGGAAGGACATCCCTGTGGTGGACAGTGAAGAGGACTTTTCTGTGTTGGACATTTGGGATGACATCCCTGTGGCGAATAATGGGAAAGACGATACTTTGGTGGATAGTGGGGATTATGTCCCTGTCATGGAGTGTGCAGATGACATCTCTGTGGTGGAGAGTGTTGCTGACATCCCTGGTGTGCAAAGGAGAATATCCCTGTGGTGCACAGTGGAGAGAATATCCCTGTTGTGCACAGGAAAATGTCCCTGTTGTGCAAAGTGGGTAGGATATCCCAGTAGTGAACAATGAATGGGATGTCACTGTGTGAACAATTTGGAGGATGTCCCTGTGGTGGACAGTGGGAAGGACATCCCTTTGGCAGAAAACAGTGAGGACTTCTCAATGGTGGAATGTATGAAGGACGTCATTGTGGTGGTCAGTGGAAAGGATGACCCTGTGGTGGACAGTAGGGAGGATGTCTCTGTGGTGGAAAGTTGAAATTACATCCCTGTGGTGGACTGTAAAAAGGAGCTACCTGTGGTGGAGATCGGGGAGGATTTCCATGTGGTAGACAGTAAGTAGGACGTCCTTGTGGTGGACACCGGAGATGACGTCCCTGTGGTGGATAGTGGAAAGAACATCCCTGCTGTGGACAATGGGGAAAACTTTCTTTGGTGGACAGTGGAAAGGACATCACTTTCATGGACAGTAGAGAAGACCTCCCTATGGTGTACAGTGCGAAGGAGGTCCCTGTGGTGGACAGTGGAAAATACTTTTATGTTGTTGACTGTGGGAAGAACATATCTCTTGATGACATTGGGAAAGACCTCCTGTGGTTTACTGTAGGAAGAATGTCCCTCTTGTGGACAGAGGGGAGGAAGTCCCTTAGATGGACTGTGGGAAGGACATCATTGTGGTGGACTGTGGGGAGGTCCTTTCTGTGGTCGACAGTGGGAAGGACTTATCTGTTTTTGACAGTGGGGAGGATAACACTGGTTTGGACAGTGTTAAGGACATCCCTGTAGTGGACAGTAGAGTGGACCTTTCTGTGGTGAACAGTGGGAAGAAGGTCCATGTGTTGGACAGTGGGGAGGACATTTATGTTGTGTATTGTGGGAAGAACGTCCATTTTGTTGACATTGTGAAGGACCTTGGTGTGGTGGACAGTGGGAAGCATGTCCCTCCCATGGACAGTGGGAAAAACCACCATGTGGTGGACAGTGGAAGGATGTCCTTGTGGTGGACAGAGGAATGGACATCATTGAGGTGGACATTAGGAAGTATGTTCCTGTTGTGGACAGCAGGGTGTACCTTTCTGTGGTGGACAGTTGGAAGGACATGCCTGTGGTGGAGAATAGAGAGGACTTATCTGTTGTGGACTGTGGGAATGAGGTCCTTTTGGTGGAGAGTGAAAAGGACATTCCTGTTGTGGACAGTGCCAAGGACATACGTGATGTGATGGACAGTGTAAAGGACATTCATGTGGTGGACAGTAGCATGAACTTCCCTGTGGTGGACAGTGGGAAGTTGGTCCTTTGTTGGACATGGGAAGAACGTATATGTTGTGGAATGTGGGAAGCACGTCCGTGTTGTGGACATTGGGAAAGACCTTCTTGTGGTGGACAGTGGGAAGGATGACCCTCGGGTGAACAGTGGGGAGGACGTCTCTATGGTGGACAGTAAAAAAATATCCCTGCCATTGTCTGAGAGGAGGATATCATTGAGGATGACAGAGGGAAGGACTTTCCTTTGGTGAACAGCAGGGAGGAACTTTCTGTTTTGAATAGTGGGTAGTTCATCCCTGTTGTATACAGTTGGGTGGTGTACAGTGGGAAGGATGTCACTGTGATGGAGAGTGGGGAGGATTTTATTGAGGTGCACTGGAGAATGTCCCTGTGGTGCATAGTTGGAAGCATGTACATATGGTGGAGAGTGCAGAGTACATTTAATCGGTTCACCACAGGAAGTCCTCTTCACTGTCCACAAAAGGGATGTCCTCACTGGACACCAAAGAGACATCCTCCTGTGCACAACAGGAATTTCCTAACCACTGTCCATCATAGAGATATACTCCTTGTGGTTGACAGTGGGAAGGACATCCCTTTGGAGGACAGTGGGGAGGACATCACTTGGTGGACAGGCAGAAGGATGTGTCTGTGTTGGACAGAGGGGAGGAGTTCCCTGTGGTGGACAGTGGGTAGGATGTCCCTGTGGTTTACAGTGCAGAGGATATTTCTGTGGTGGACAGCGGTGAGGACTTCCCTGTAGTGCATATTGTTGAGGACAATCATGTTGTGGACAGTGATAAGGATGTCCTTATAGTACACAGGAGGATGTCCATGGGGTGGACAGTAGGAAGGACATCTGTTTGGTGCACTGCAGAAACGACATCCCTGTGTTGGAATGTGTGGAGGACATTTTTTTTTGTGGTGGAAATTGGGAAGAATGTCCCTGAGGTGGAAAGCAGGGAAGACATCTCTGTGGTCTACAGTTGGAAGGACATCTCTGTTGTTGACAGTGGAAACAATATTCCTGTGGTGCACAGTTGTGAGGACGTCCCTTTTGTGCATAGGAGGATGTCACTTTGATGCAAAGTGAGGAGGATGTTTTTTGGTGGACAGTGGGAAAGGCATCCATGTGGTGGACTGTGGGGAGGTACACTCTGTAGTGAACATTGGGGAGGATGTCCCTGTGGTGGACGGTAGAAAGGATGTCCCTGTGGTGCACATAGGTCAGGATGTCATGTGGTGCACAGGAGGATATCTCTATGGTGAACAGTGGGAAGGACGTCACAGTGCTGGACATTGGTGAAGATGATCCTATGGTGGACAGTTTTATGTATGTTCGTGTGGTACACAGGAGGACATCCCTGTGGTGGACAGTGTGGAGAGCCTCTCTCTGATGGACAGTGAGAAGGAAATCCCTATGGTGGACAGTTGTGTGGACCTCCCTGTGGTGGACAGTGTGTAGAACGTCCCTGTAGTGGACAGTTGGGAGGACATCCCTTTTTAAAGTGGGGAGGACATCCTTGTGGTGTACAGTGGGGAGAATATCTATGTGGTGGACAGTGGGAAGAATGTCCCCGTGTTGGGCAGTGGAAAGGACTTCTCTGTGGTGTACAATGGGAAGGACGTCCCTCTGGTGGACAGTGGAGAGGATGTACCTGTGTTGGACAGTGGAAAGGAGGTTCTATGGTGGATAGTGGGAAGGCTGTCCCTATGGTGGAGAGCAGGTAGGACCATTCTGTGATGGACACTGGGAAGGACATCCCTGTTGTGGACAGTAAAATGATATCCCTTTTGTGTACATTGGGGAAGATGTCCCTCTGGTGAACTGTGGGAAGGACATCCCTGTGGTGGACAATGGTGAGCATGACCCTGTTGTGGACAGCTCGAACGACATCAATTTGGTGAACAGTGGAAATGATGTCCCTGTGGTGGACAATGCAAAGTATGTCCCTGTGGTGCACAGTGGTGAGGACATCCCTCTTGTGCACAGGAGGATGTACTTGTGGTGGACAGTAGAGAAGACCACACTCTGGTGGACTGTGGGGTAGGATGTCCCTGTGGTGTACAGTGGGAAGGAAGTCCATGTGGTGGACAGTGGGGAAGATTTCTGTATTGTGGACAGTGGGAAGGATGTCCCTTTGGTGGAGAGGGGGAAGTACGTTCCTGTGGAGGATTGTGGGGGAGGAACTCCTTAAGGTTGATAGTTGGGAGGATGTCCCTGTGGTGGACAGTGGGTAGGACCTTGCTGTTGTGGACCGTGGGTTGGACGTCCTTGTGGAGGACATTGGGGAATATGTCCCTGTTATGAACAGTGGGATGGATGTTTCTGTAGTGGACAGTTGGGAACATATTTGTGTGGTGGACAGATAGGAACACATCCCTGTGGTAAACAGTGGGAATGAAGTCCTTTTTGTAAACAGCGAAAGGATGTGATGTGGTGGACAATGGGAAGGACATCCCAGTTGTAGACAGTCTGGAGGTTTTCCCTGTGGTGGACAGTGTGAAGGACGTCCCTGTGGTGGACTGTGGGGAGGACGTTTCTGTTTTGGACAACTGAGAGGACGTTACTGTGGTAGACAGTGTGAAGGACGTTTCTGTGGTGGACAGCAGGGAGGACCTCTCTTGGTGGACAGTGGTAAAGATGTCCTTGTGATAGACAGTGATGAGGATGTTTCTGTGGTTGACAATGGAAAGTACGTCCCTGTTGTGGACAATGGGAAGGACGTCCCTGTGGTGAAAAGTGGAAAGGATGGTTCTGTGGTGGAGAGTGGAGAGGACCTTCTCGTGGTGGAAATTGGAAAGGACATCACAGTGGTGAACAGTGGAGAGGACCTAACTGTGGTGGAGATTGGAGAGGATCTCCCTGTTGTAGACATTGGATAGGATGTCCCTGTGGTGGATAGTGGGTAGTACATTCCTGTTGTGGTCACTAGGGAGGATGTCCCTCGGTGGACAGTAGAAAGGACACCACTTTGATGGACAGTAGAGAGGACCTCACTGTGGTGGACAGTGGGAAAGAGGTCCCTGTGGTGGACAGTGGGAAAGATATTCATGTTGTGGACTGTGGGAAGAACATCTCTGTTGTGGACATTGGGAAAGTCTTCCTTGTAGTGAACTGTGGGAAGAATGTCCCTCTTTTGGACAGAGGGGAGGACATCACTTAGGAGGACAATGTTAAGGACATCCCTGTGGTGGACAGTAGAGAGGAGCTTTTTGTGGTAAACAGTGGGAAGAAGGTCCATGAATTGGACAGTGGGGAGGGCATTTATGTTGTGGATTGGGGAAGGACGCACATGTTGTGGACATTGGTGAGGATCACCGTGTGGTGGACAGTGGGAAGCATGTCCCTCTCATGGACAGTGGGAAGGAACACAATATGTTGGACAGTGAGAATAACGTCTCTGTGGTGGACAGAGTAGAGGACATCATTTAATGGATACTGGGAAGTATGTTCCTGTTGTGGACAGCAGGATGAACCTTGCTGCGGTGGACAGTGGGAAGGACATGCCTGTTATGAACAGGGCAAAGGACATCACTGAAATGGACAGTGGAAAGGACATACCTGTGGTGGACAGTAGAGAGGACTTCCCTGTGGTGGACAGTGAAAAGGAGGTCCCTGTGCTGGACATTGGAAGGACATATATGTTGTGGGCTGTGGGAAGGACGTCCATGTTTTGGACATTGGGAAATACCCTCTTGTGGTGAACAGTAGGAAGAATGTCACTTTGGTGGACATTGTGGAGGAACTCCCTGTTGTGGACAGTGGGAAGGATGTCCCTGTGGTGAAGAGAGGGGAGGTCATCACTAAGGTGGACAGTGGTAAGGACATCCCTGTGGTGGATAGTAAAGAAGAATACTCTGTGGTGATCAGTGAGAAGAAGTTCCCTGTTGTGGAGAGTGGGAAGGACATTTATTTTGTGGAATGTGGGAAGGACGTACCTGTTTTGGATATTGGGAAGGGCCTCCATGTGTTCTACAGTGGCAAGCATTTTCCTCTGGTGGACAGTGGAGAGGACCACCGTGTGGTGGACAGTGGGAAGGATGTCCCTGTGGTGGACAGAGGAATGGACATCATTGAGGTGGACATTAGGAAGTATGTTCCTGTTCTGGAAAGCAGGATGTACTTTTCTGTGGTGGACTGTGGGAAGAACGTGCCTGTTGTGGACAGTACTGTGGACATCCCTGTAGTGCACAGTGGACAGGACATACCTGTGGTGGACAGTGGAGAGGAATTCCCTCTGGTGGACATTTGGAGAGAGGTAACTGTGGTGGAGAATAAAAAGGACATGCCTGTTGTGGACAGTGCGGAGGATATCCCTGTGGTGAACTGTGGAAAGGACATCCCTGTGGTGGACAGTAGAGAGGACTTCCCTTTGGTGGACTGTGGGAAAGACGTACCTGTGATGGACATTGGAAGGACATACATGTGTTGAACTGTGGGAAGGACGTCCCTGTAGTGGACACTGGGAAAGACTTTCTTGTGTTGGACAGTTGGAAGGTTTACTGTCTTGTGTATAGTGGGGAGGATGTCCCTGTGGTGGAAAGTGGGAAGGACATACCTGTTATGGTCTGAGTGGAGGACATCACTGAGGTGAACAGAGGGAAGGATCTCCATGTGGTGGACAGCAAGAAGGACCTTTCTACTTTGAATTGTGGGAAGGACATCCCTGTTGTAGACAGTGGGGAGGACATCCCTGTGGTGGAAAATGGGGAGGATGTTACTGTGTTGTACTGGATGACATAATTGTGATACATATTAAGAAGGATGTCCATATGGTGGAGAGTACAGAGGACATCCCTGTGCTGGACATTGGTTAGGACATTTCTGTTGTGCCTCGTGGGGATGATGTCCCTGTTGCTTACAGTGGGAAGGACTTCACTGTGTTTGATAGTGGAGATGAAATCCCTGTTTTGGACAGTGGTGAGGACGTCCTTGTAGTGGACATTGGTGAGGACCATGTT
This sequence comes from Arvicanthis niloticus, assembly GCF_011762505.2. Lineage (NCBI taxonomy): Eukaryota > Metazoa > Chordata > Mammalia > Rodentia > Muridae > Arvicanthis > Arvicanthis niloticus. The sequence goes on from NW_023045908.1 coordinate 58,716, forward strand.
GTGGATAGCAGTAAGGATGTCCTTGTGGTACACAGGAGGATGCCCTGTGGTGGACAGTGGGAAGGACATCTCTTTGGTGAACAGTGGAAAGGACGTTCCTGTGGTGGACAGTTAGGAGTAACTCCCTTGTTGGTCAGTCTTAAAAACGTTTCTCTGGTGGACAATGGGATGTACAAGTTTGATGTGGATGGTGTGGAACACGTTAATATGGTGGACAGTGGAAAGGACATTTCTGTGGTGGACGGTAGACGACTTCCCTGTGGTGGACAGTGGGAAGGAGGTCCCTGTGTTGGAAATTGGGAAAGACCTCTTTTGGTGTACAGTGGGAAGGATGTTCCTCTGTTGGACAGTGGGGAGGACCTCCCTGTAGTGGACAGTGGGAAGGACATCCCTGTTATGATCTGAGGAAAGGATATCACTGTGGTGGACAGTGGGAAGAACGTACTCTTGGTGGACAGCATGGAGGACCTTTCTGGTGTGAATAGTGGGAAGGACATCCCTGTTCTAGACAGTGCAGAGAACATCCCAGTGTTGGACAGTGGGAAGGATTTCACTGTGATGGAGAGTGGGCTGGTTGTTACTGTGGTGTACTGGAGAATGTTTCTGTGGTGCATAGTTGGAAGGATGTCCGTATGGTGGAGAGTGCAGAGGACATCTCTGTGGTGAACAGTGGTTAGGACATCCCTGTTGTGCACAGGAGGATGTCCCTGTGGTGCACAGTGGGGAGGATGTCCCTGTTGTTTACAGTGGGAAGGACTTCATTGTGTTTGATAGTTGGGAGGATATCTGTGTTTTAGACAGTTGGGAGGTTGTCCCTGTGTTGGAGAGTCAAGAGGATTTCACTGTGATGGACAGTGTGGATGACAGCCTTGTGGACAGTAAGGGCAACGCTCCTGTTCTGCACAAGAGAATGTTCCTTTGGTGGACAGTGAGAAGATTGTACTTGTAGTAAGGAGTGCAGAAGATATCTCTGTGGTGGACAATGGTTATGAAATCCATGTTGTGCACAGGAAAGTGTCCCTGTGGTGTACAGTGGGAAGGACATCCCTGTGGTGGACAGTTAAGAGGACTTCCCTGTGGTGGACTATTGAAATGACGTTTTTGTGGTTAACAGTGGGAAGGACGTCCCTTTGGAGGACAGTGGGGAGTACATCACTGTGGTGGAGAGGCAGAAGGATGTCCCTATGGTGGACAGAGGGGAGGACCTCCCTGTGGTGGACAGTGGGTAGGATGTCCCTGTGGCTTAAAGTGTGGAGGATATTCGCATGGTGGACAATGGTGAGGACTTCCCTGTAGTGCATACTGTTGAGGAAAACCATATTGTGGACAGTGGTAAAGATGTCTTTGTAGTTCACAGAAGGATGTCCCTGTGGTGGACAGTGAGAAGATCATCTGTTTGGTGGACCGTGGAAAGGACATCCCTGTGGTGGACAGTTGGGAGGACCTGCCTGTTGTGGACAGTGGGGAGGACATTTCTGTTTGGACAATGGGATGGATGTCTCTGTGGCAGAATATGGGGAGGGCATCCCTTTGGTGCACAGTGGGGAGGACTATTCTGTGGTAGAAATTGGGAAGAATGTTCCTGTGGTGGACAGCAGGGAGGACATCTCTGTGCTCTACAATGGAAAGGACATCTCTGTTGTGGACAGTGGAAAGAATATTCCTATCTTTTACAGTTGTGAGGATGTCTCTGTTGTGCATATGAGGATGTCCCTGTGGTGCAAAGTGAGGAGGATGTTTCTTTGGTGGACAGTGGGAAAGACGTCCATGTGGTGGACTGTGCGGAGGTCCACTCTGTAGTGAACATTGGGGAGGATATCCCTGTGGTGGACAGTGGAAAGGATGTGCCTGAGGTGCACATTGTTCAGGATGTCCCTGTTATGCACAGGAGGATGTCTCTGTAGTAAACAGTGGGAAGGACGTCACTGTGCTGGACATGGGTGAAGATGACCCTGTAGTGGACAGTTTTATCGATGTCCTTGTGGTACACAGGTGGACATCCCTGTGGTGGACAGTGGGGAGGACCTCTCTCTGATGGACAGTGGAGAGGAAATCCCTGTGGTGGACAGTTGGGTGGACCTCCCTGTGGTGGACAGTGTATAGATCATCCCTGTAGTGGACAGTGGGGAGGACATCCCTGTGCTAAACTGTTGGAATAATGTCCTTTTTTGGACATTGGAAGGATGTCCATGTTGTGTACAGGGAGAGTACATCCCTATGGTGGCTTGTGGGGAGTACCTCCCTGTGGTGGATATGGGTAGGATGTCTCTGTGGTGGACAGTGGGGAGGACATCCCTGTTTAAATTGGGGAGGACATCCTTGTGGTGGACAATAGGGAGGACATCTCTGTGGTTGACAGTGGGAAGAATGTCCCTGTGGTGGACATCAGAAAAAACCTCTCTGTTGTGAACAATGGGAAGGACTTCCCTCTGGAGGACAGTGGAGAGGATGTACCTGTGGTTGACAGTGGAAAGGACGTTCTATGTTGGACAGTGGGAAGACTGTCCCTGTAGTGGAGAGCAGGGAAGACCTCTCTATGTGGATAGTGGGAAGAAAATCCCTGTTGTGTACAGTAAAAATATGTCACTTTTGTGCACATTGGGGAAGATATCCTTTTGGTGAACAGTGGGAAGGACATCCCTGTGGTGGACAGTGGTGAGGACTACCCTGTGGTGGACAGTGGTAAGGATGTCCCTGTGCTGGATAGCAGGGAAGACGTCACTTTGGTGGACAGTGGGATGGACTTCCCTGTGGTGTACAGTGGTGAGGACATCCCTGTTGTGCACAGGAGGATGTCTTGGTGGCGGACAGTGGGGAGGACCACATTCTGGTGGACTGTGGGGTAGGACGTCCCTGTGGTCGACAGTGGGAAGGACGTCCATGTGGTGGACTTTGGGGAAGATGTCTGTGTTGTGGACAGTGGGAAGGATGTCTACTTGGTGGACAGTGGGAAGGATATCCCTTGGTGGACTATGCGGGAGGACCTCCTTGGGGTGGATAGTTGGGAGGATTTCCCTGTCGTGGACAGTGTGTAGGAACTTTCTGTTGTGGACAGTGGGATGTATGTCCTTGTAAATTACAGTGGGGATTATGTCACAGTTGTGTACAGTGGGATGGATGTTTGTATAGTAGACAGTTGGGAACATATTTGTGTGGTGGACTGTGTGGAGTAGTCTGGAATGTAGGAGCATGCAGAGATAATTGCCGTTCCTGACAGGCAATATCTTGTTGAATTCCCCCACCCCTGCTACCTCAAATCCAGTGCTCTATCAAGGGGGCCTAGGAACAGAGGTGAATATTCTACCATCCCTAAAGGGTCTCCAGGGTTAAAAGCTCGTTCAACCAGGCTATGTCCAAACCATCTCTTCATGGCCCAACATCACACTCCTTTTTGGATGAGGTGGTCAAAAGAAAACACTATGTAGGCCAGAGGGTGTAGCATAACTAAGTCAAGGGTAATGAGGGTAGGGTTTGGAAGGCAGGGGATAATTGAAACAATTAAATACAGGTTGTACAGTTTGAGGGTAATGACATCTGATTAATCTAAATAGACATTATGTTTTTGTCACTAACATGTAACTTTAGCTATGTCACTTTGGCAAAAGAGTTCATTTGTAGCTTAAGGTCTGGATCTGTCTTTTGTAGTGAGCATCTCTTGGTTCTGGCGTGCATCTCTGGAGTCTGGTGTGGGTCTCTGGATCTCAGCACGCTCTGGGGTCTTCAGTCAAATGAGAAGGCTGGAAGAAGGCAGCTTGGCAGGTTCCAGGAGGTGGCGCTGTCACTGGACCTCAGCGTGTCTCTAGAGTCTGCAGTCAGATGAGGTGGCTGGGAGAACGCAGCTTGGCATCTCAGGCAGGTTCCAGAGGATGGTGTGGACTCTGTTGGATCTGTGGGTATACTTGTAGGATAATCACAGCAGGGAAGCAGCATCTCCAGCAGGGAGATGTCTGTAAAGGCTGGATATTGAACATTAAATTGCTTGGGAACAAACACCTTATGGCCTGTTGTTAAGATCCTGGTAAAGCAAAGGTGTTTGAGGAAAGTTTAGTCTTAGAAGGTATCTTTGAGTCTGTTTTTGGATGGCTGAGGGAGAAAAACAATGTAAATTTTGTATCTGGGGTTGGCAGCAACAGTGTGCCTGTAAAAGAAATTAGTTGTTAATTAAGACTCAAGAAATGGCGATCAGCACATTGACTTAAACTGTGGAAGGAAATTAGATGGCTTTTAAACATTGAAGAAATTTTAAAGGTTGAAAAAAATAATGTTGGACATATATCACGTGTATTAGAGAGAAAAGGCAGCATTAAACACAAAAAAAATAACAAAATTTTTGGTTGAAAAGCACAAGCATTGTTGCTCTAGGTGTTCTTGTTAGGAAGAAAAGGAAACCTTTAAAATTTTTGGTTGAAAAACAGGAACATTTGTTGTAGGTCTTCCTGTTGGGGAGAAGGAGCAGTAATGACAGGCTTAGAAGCAGTGGGGGGAGGGGCCTTGCTCTGCCATGTGGCGTCTGGGTGCTCTGGCAGAGACATTCTGTATTCCCGCTTTTCTTTTTCTTAGCCAGTAAATTTTAAATGTAGAGAAGGGGAAAGGCTAACTTTGAAGAAAAGTTTAAGGTAAGCAAGAAGCATAGGGGAGAGCTAAGAGTCAGAAAGTGTGAGAGTCTGTGTCTATGGGAAGGAAACATGGAAGTTAGATTGGAGTCAAGCAGCTTTGAGAGAAACTGGCAGGCAGCAGTGGGGCAAGGGGTGCAGGCAGGATTTTAGATCTGCTGCTTCAGGCAAGCTGGCTAAGCTAAGTAGCTTTATTCAGCTGCAAATTACTGAGGGTGAGGTGAAGCATAGGCTGGCTAAGGAAAACAGGGCTGGGTAGCAAGCAGGGTTCTGCCCTGTTGCTTCAGGAAAGCAGGCTAAGCCAAATAGCTGTAGCCTGTCGCATATGACGGGGGAGTAGGGAAAGAAGCTACCTGGCAGGGCGCTAGGGTCTAGAGTTTCGAGCTGGCGACCTTGAGAGAGAGAGAGAGAGAGAGAGAGAGAGAGAGAGAGAGAGAGAGAGAGAGAGACAGGACAGTCTCAGCCATGAGAGGGAGTCTCTCAACCAAAGGAAAGAGTCTTAGAAAGAGGGTTACAGCAGGTGTTGTGGCTTGAAGAACAGCTATTAGCTGTGAAGGAACCCCCTCTGTGGAGCTGGGGGGATGGGAAGAGTGGGGGACTAAGAAGCCGCCGCCATCTTGCCCTTGAGCTGGAGAACACGTCGGGAGAGAGACCTAGTCCTTTTGTATTAGGCAGGGGTTAGGTTATAGTTAAGAATCAGAGAGAGAAAAGGGGTAGGGTGGACAGAGAGAGTGACATTACTCATGGTTTTTGCAGACACCAGCGGGGAGCGCTTGTGGAGCTGGCTCTGCACACATTGTCCACCACCTGTGGGAAACAATGTAGGCCCGTGCCTGGGTTCACGAGTGTGGATCTCTGTCGCTGGTCTGCACCATCCTTTGTCAGAGATGGGTGTCTCAATGAGACTGGATCTATTATAGAGGAGCAGAGGCTAAGCAGGCGGGCTCACACCGCGCAAAGCAGACTCTGTGGTAGGAGTCTCTCAGTGAGAAATCTCTGTTTTGGGCCCCAGCCTCAGCAGGGTGGGGGTGCGGCAAGACAGAGACTGGGGGAGCATGGCAACAGGTCCATGCACTGAGATTTGCCTCCATCTGGGGTCTTGGGACTCTGGCAGGATGGAGGCGGGGAACACATGGGGCGTGTGTGCTGAGAGAGGACCTAGAGATTTAGTATCACTCTCACAGGAAGTATACTTGTTTAGCAGACTCAGTCAGGATGGTTCTTGTAGATGCATGGGTGGTCATGCCCCACGTTGGTGGCGCCAGCTGTGGGGAAGAAATCTTGTGGGCGGGGAAAAGAGGGAGTCCTGTGGCAGGGTCCCATGGCAGTCTGGCATCAGGGTCAATGGCGGGCTTCCCATACTACCAGCAGAGGGTCTGACATTGGTATACCTATCGCTGTCTGGTGGTGGGCGGCTCAAGATTTCCAAAGCCTGGGAACCTGGCAGTGACAGATCAGGAGACATGTGGGGTCCTGTGTTTCAAAGCTTTTATTGTTCATGACATGGTAAATGGATGTAGGTGGTATGTGCTTCCCCGCCAAAGGACAGGGGAGCCTAATTTTTATAGGGAGAGGAAAAGGGGAGAGAATAAATTAATTAGCTATGATCCTGCCCTTTAAATATCACATTAATATTTAAATCTCTGGAGGTGGAGACCACTATCTGTGCTATGTGATTGAAGGTTGCAGTTTAATGTAGTTATCTCATTCAAGGCCCAACAGACAGTGGAAAGAATGACCCTTTGGTAGACATTGGGAAGGACATCCCTGTGGAGGACTGTGGAGGAGGAACTCTTTGGGGTGGACAGTTGGGAGGATATCCCTGTGGTGGAAAGTGTGTAGGACTTTTCTGTTGTGGACAGTGGGATGGACATCCTTGTGGAGGACAGTGGGGAGTACGTCCCTGTTGTGTACAGTGGGATGGAAGTTTCTGTAGTGGACAGTTGGGAACATATTTGTGTGGGGACAGTTAGAAAGACATCCCTGTGGTAAACAGTGGGAAGGAATTTTTTTTGTGTGCAGCAAAAGGATGTTCATGTGGTGGACAATGGGAAGCATGTCCCTGCTGTAGACAGTGGGGAGGTTAACCCTGTGGTGGACAGTAAGTATGACGTACCTGTGGTTGACAGTGGGGAGGTCATTTCTGTTTTGGACAACTGAGAGGATGTTACTGTGGTGGACAGTCTGAAGGATGTCCCCATGGTGGACAGCAGGGAGGACCTCTCTGTGGTGGACAGTGGTAAAGATGTCCCTGTTGTGGACAGTGGTGAGGACCTCCCTGTTTTGGATATTGGGAAGGATGTCCCTGTGGTGAACAGTGGAAAGGATATTTCTGTGGTGGACAGTGGAGAGGACCTCCTCATGGTGAAAAGTGGGAAGGACATCACAGTGGTGGACAGTGGTGAGGAGGTTTCTGTGGTGGACAGTGGTGAGGAAGTTTCTCTGGTGCAAAGGAAAATGTCCCTTTGGTGGAAAGTGGAAAGTACATCTCTGTGGTGGACAGTAGAGAGCAACACACTGTGATGGATGGTGGGAAGAATATTTATGTTGTGGACAGTAGGAAGGAAGTCCCTGTTGTCGATATTGGGAAGGACCTCCTTATGATGAACAGTGGGAATAATATCCCACTGGTGGACAATGGGGAGGACATCCCTGTGGTGGAAATGGGGAAAGACATCCCTGTGGTGGACATTGAACAGGACTTTTCTGTGTTGGAAATTTGGGAAGACATCCCTGTGATGAACAGTGGGAAAGACGTTTCTTTGGTGGATAGTGGGGAGGATGTCCCTTTCATGGAGAGTGCAGAGGACATTTCTGGGGTGGAGAGTGTTGCTGACATCCCTGGTATGCAAAGGAGGATGTCCCTGTGGTGCACAGTGGTGGGAATATTCATGTTTTGCACAAAAAATGTCCCCGTTTTGCAAAGTGGGTAGGATGTCCCAGTGGTGAACATTGAAAATGATATCCCTGTGGTGGACAATTTGGAGGATGTCCTTGTGGTTAACAGTGGGGAGGACATCCCTTTGGTGGACAACAGGGAGGACTTCTCTATGGTGGACAGTATGAAGGACGTCCTTGTATTGTCAGTGGGGAGGATGTCCCTTTGGTGGAGATTGGGGAGAATGTCCCAGTGGTGGACAGTGGGGAGGATGTTCCTGTCATGGAATGTGCAGAGGACATCTCTGGGGTGGAGCATGTTGCTGACATCCCTGGTGTGCAAAGGAGGTTGTTCCTGTGGTGCACACTGGTGAGGATATCCCTGTTGTGCAGAGGAAAATGTTCCTGTTGTGCATAGTGTGTAGGATGTCCCAGTGGTGAACAGTGAAAAGGATGTAACTGTGGTGGACAATTTGGAGGATATCCCTGTGGTGAACAGTGGGAAGGATGTCCCTTTCGTGGACAACAGGGAGGACAGGGAGGACATCTCGATGGTGGACTGTGGGAAGGACATACTTGTTTTGGTCAGTGGGAAGAATGTCCTTGTGGTGGACAGTAGGGAGGATGTCTCTCTGGTGGACACTTGAAAGATGTACATTTGGTGGACAGTGGCAAGAACGTCACTTTGGTGGACAGTGGGAAGGTCATCCCTGTGGTAGACAATGGGTAGGATGTCCCTGTGGAGGGCAGTGGGAAGGACATCCCTGTTGTGGACAGTGGGGTGAATATTTCTGTGGTGGAGAGTTGAAATGACGTCTCTGTGGTGAACAGTGGAGAGAGCCTAACTGTGGTGGAGATTGGGGAGGACCTCCCTGTGGTGTAGTATGTTTCTGTGGTGGACAATAGGGAGGACGTCCCTGTGGTGGACAGTGGAAAGAACATTCCTGTTGTGGAAAGTGGGAAGTATGTCCCTGTGATGGACAGTGGAGAGGACATTCCTGTGGTGAACAGTGGTCAGGACCATTCTGTGGTGCACTATAGAATGTCCCTTTGGTGTACTATGGGAAGGATGTCCCTGTTATGGGAGTGCAGAGTATATCTCTGGGGTGGACAGTGGTAAAGATGTCTCTGGTGTGCACTGGAAGATGTCCCTGTGGTGCACAGTCATGAAGATGACCTTGTGCACAGGAGGATGTTACTGTGGTGCACAGTAGGGAGGATGTCCATGTTTTGAACAGTGGGAAAGAACACCCCAGTGGTGGACATTGGTGAGGTCAACCCTGTGGTGGACAGTGGGGAAACATCCCTGTGGTGGACAGTGGGGTTTATATCTCTGTGGTAGACGGGGGAAGGATGTCATTGTGGTGGACACTTTAGAGGATATCCCTGTGGTGGACAATTGGAAGGATGTCCCATTGATGGACAGTGGGAAGGACGTCCCTGTGATAGACAGTGTTGAGGACATCCATGTGATGGACAGTGGGGAGGATGTCATGTGTTGGACAATTGGAATAACTTCTCTGTGGTGGACATTGGGAAGGACATCCATTTGTTGGACAGTGGGTAGGACGTCACTGTGGTTGACATTGGAAAGGACGTCTCTTTGGTGGACAGTGGAAAGGACATCCCTGTGGTGGGCAGTGAGGAAGTCATCCCTGTAGTAAACAGTGGTGAGGAGTTTTCTGTGGTGTACTGGAGAACGTAATTTGGTGGCCCGTGGGAAGAATGTCCCTGTTTTGGAGAGTGCAGAGTACATCTCTGGGGAGGACAGTGGTGAAGATGTCCCTGTTGTGCACTGGAAGATGTCCCTGTGGTGCACACTCATGAGGATGATCCTATTGTGCACAGGAGGATGTCCTTGTAGTACACAGTGGGGAGGGTGTTCCTGTTTAGAATAATGGGAAATAACACCCCTGTGGTGGAGAATGGTGAGATTCTCCTCTGTTGTGTACAGTGTGGAAACATCTCTGTGGTGGACAGTGTGGTTGACATATTTGTGGTTGACGGGGGAAAGATGTCCCTCTGGTGAAGAGTGCTGAAGACAACTCTGTGTTGGACATTGGTGAGAATATCCCTGTGATTGACTTTCGGCAGGATGTCCCTGTGGCTGACAGAGTGTAGGACATTCCCATTGTGGACAGTGAGGACGTGATTTCTGTGGTGGATAGCAGGAAGGATGTCCTTGTGGTGGACAGTGAGAAGGATGTCCCTGTAGTTGACAGTGGAAATGACATCACTGTGGAGGACAGTAGATAGGACCTCCCTCTGGTAGACAGTGGGAAGGATGTCCCTGTTGTGGACAGTGAGAAGGACGTTTATGTTGAGGACAGTAAAAAGGACATCACTTTTGTGGACATTGGGAAGGACCTCCTTGTGGTGAAAAGTGGGAAGGATATCCTTCTGGTGGACGGTTGGGAGGAAATCCCTGTTGTGGATATTGGGAAGGACATCTCTGTGGTGGACAGTGAAGAGGAACTCTCTATGTTGTACAGTTGGGATGATATCCCTGTGGTGGACAGTGGGAAGGATGTCTTTTTGTGGAGAGTGGGGAGGACATCCCTGCGGTGGACAGGCAGAAGGACGTCTCTGTGGTGAATAGTGTGGAGGATGTTCCTGTGGTGGACAGTAGTAAGGATATCCCTGTGTGTGATGAGGCACGTCCCTGTGGTGGAAAGTGGTGAGGACTTTTCTGTTGTGCAGAGAAAAAGGTTATTTTGGTGGATGTTGGAAGGATGTACCTGTTTTGGAGAGTGCAGAGGTCATCACTGGGGTAGACAGTAGTGAGGACGACTATTGTGTGCACTGGAACATGTCCCTGTGGTACACATTTGTGAGGACGTCTTTGTTGTGCACAGGAGGATGTCCCTGTGGTGCACAGTGGGAAGGATGTCCCTTTGGTAAACAGTGTGAAGGACGTTTCTGTGGTGGCCATTGTGTAGGACCTTTCTGTTGTGGACAATTGGATGGATATTCTTGTGGAGGACTGTGGGGAGTATGTCCCTGTTGTGTACAGTGTGATGGATGTTTCTTTAGTGGACAGTTGGGAACATATTTGTGTGGTAGACAGCCAGGAAGATGTCCCTGTAGTAAACTTTGGGAAGGAAGTCGTTTTTGCGGACAGTGAAATGATGTCCATGTGGTGGACAATGGGAAGGATGTCCCTGTTGTAGATAGTGTGGAGGTTCTCTCTGTGGTAGACAGTAAGTAGGATGTCCCTGTGGTGGACAGTGGAGAGGACATTTCTGTTTTGGACAACTGAGATGACATTACTGTGGTGTACTGTGTGAAGGGCATCCCTGTGGTGGACAGCAGGGAGGACCTCTCTGTGGTGTACAGTGGTAAAGGTGTCCCTGTGATAGACAGTGATGAAGATGTTTCTGTCGGGAGAGTGGAAAGGATGTCCTAGTTGTGGACAGTGGTGAGGACTTCCCTGTCATGGATATGTGAAAGGAAGTCCCTGTGGTGAACAGTGGAAAGGACGTTACTCTGGTGGACAGTGAAGAGGACTTCCTCATGGTGGAAAGTTGAAAGGCCGTCACAGTGGTAGACAGTGGTGAGGACGTTTCTGTGGTGGACAATGGTGAGGAAGTTTATCTGGTGCAAAGGAAAACATGCAGTTGGTGGACAGTGGAATGTACATCTCTGTGGTGGACAGTAGAAACACACTATGGTTGAGAGTGGGAAGAACATTTATTTTGTGGACAGTGGAAAGGAAGTCCATGTTGTCTATATTGGGAAGGACCTCCTTATAGTGAACAGTGGAAAGGATATCCCTCTGGTGGACAGTGGGGACGACATCTCTGTGGTGTACAGTGGGAAGAACATCCCTGTAGTTGACAGTGAAGAGGACTTTTCTGTGTTGGACATTTGGGATGACATCCCTGTGGTGAATAGTGGGAAAGACGTTTCTTTGGTGGATAGGTGGGAGGATGTCCCTGTCGTGGAGAGTGCAGAGGCCATCTCTGGGTTGGAGAGTGTTGCTGACATCCCTAATGTGCAAAGGAGGATGTCCTTGTGTTGCACAGTGGTGAGGGTATCTCTGTTGTGCACAGGAAAACGTCCCTGTTGTGCAAAGTGGGTAGGATATCCCAGTGGTGAACAGTGAAAAGGATGTCACTGTGGTGGACAATTTGGAGGATGTTTCTGTGGTGGACATAAGGGAGGATTTTTCTAAGGTGGACTTTATGAAAGACGTCCTTGTGGTGGTCAGTGAGGAGGCTGTCCCTGTGGTGGACCGTGTGGAGGATGTCTCTGTGGAGGTGAGTTTAAAGATGTACCTTTGGAGGACAGTGGGACGGACATTCCTGTGGTAGACAGTGGGTAGGATGTCCCTCTGGAGGGCTGTGGGTAGAACGTCTCTGTGGTGGACAGTGGGAAGAACATCCCTGTTGTGGACAGTGGGGAGGATATTTTTGTGGTGGACAGTTGGAAGGACGTCTCTGTTGTGGACAGTGGGAAGGATGTCCCTGTGTTGTTCAGTGGGAAGGATGTCCCTGTGGTGGACAGAGGGCTGGACATCCCTGTCGTGAACAGTGGTGTGTTGCACAGGAGAACATGACTTTGGTGGACCACAGGAAGGATTTCCCTGTTGTGGAGAGTGCAGAGAACATCTCTGGGCTGGACAGTGGTGAGGATGTCCCTGGTGTGCACTGGAAGATGTCCTTGTGGGGCACAGTCATGAGGATATCCCTGTTGTGAACAGGTGATTTTTTCTGTGGTACACATTAGGGAGGATGTCCCTGTCTTGAACAGAGAGAAAGAACACTCCAGTGGTGGACATTGATGAGGAAAACCCTGTGGTGGAGAGTGGGAAAACATCCATGTGGTGGACAGTGAAGAGGACTTCACTGTGGTGGACCATTGAAATAACATCTTTGTGGCCGACAGTGGAAAGGACGTCCCTTTGGAGGACAGTGGGGAGGACATCACTGTGGTAGACTGGCAGAAGGATGTCCCAGTGGTGGACAGAGGGTAGAAACTCCATGTTGTGAACAGGGGGTAGGATGTCCCTGTGGTTTACAATGCAGAGGATATTTGTGTGGTGGATGGCGGTGAGGACTTCCCTGTAGTGCATATTGTTGAGGACGACCATGTTGTGGACAGTGGTAAGGATGTCCTTATAGTACACAGCAGGATGTCCCTGTGGTGCACATTGGGAAGACCATCTGTTTTGTGAGGACATTGAGAAAGACGTCTTTGTGGTAAACAGTGGGAAGGGTGTACCTCTGTTGGACAGTGGGGAGGACCTCCTTGTGTTGGACAGTTGGAAGGACATCCCTGTTATGATCTGAGGAGAGGATATCATTGAGGTGGACAGTGGTAAGGACGTATTCTTGGTGGACAGCAGGGAGGACCATTCTGGTGTGAATAGTGGGGAGGACATCATATTTTAGACAGTGGGGAGGACATCCCAGTGGTGGATAGTGGTGAGGATTTCACTGTGATGGACAGTAGGGAGAATGTTACTATGGTACACTAGAGGATGTCCCTGTGGTGCATAGTTGGAAGGATGTCCTTATGGTGGAGAGTGCGGAGGACATCTCTATGGTGTACAGTGGGAAGGATATCCCTGTAGTGGGAAGTGAAGAGGACTTCCCTGTGGAGGACCGTTGAAATGATATCCTTGTGGTCGACAGTGGGAAGGATGTCCCTTTGGAGGACAGTGGGGAGGACATCACTGTGGTGGACAGGCAGAAGGATGTCCCTGTGGTGGACAGTGGGGGTTACCTCCCTGTGGTGTACAGTGAGGAGGATGTCCCTGTGGTTTAGAATGGGGAGGATATTCGTGTGGTGGACAGTGGTGAGAATGTCCCTGTACTGCATATTGTGGAAGACAACCATGTTGTGGACAGTGGGAAGGATGTCCTTGTAGTACACAGGAGGATGTCCATGTGGTGGACAGTGGGAAGAACATCTGTTTGGTGCACCGTGGAAAGGACGTCCCTGTGGTGGAAAGTTGGGAGGACCTCCCTGTGGGGGATAGTGGGATGGATGTCTGTGTGGCAGAATTTGGGGAAGGCATCCCTCTGGTTGACAATGGGGAGGAAGTTTTTGTTGTCGAAAGTGGGAAGAATGTCCCTGTGGTTGACAGCAGAGAGGACATCTTTGTGGTCTACAGCAGGGAAGGACATCTCTATTGTGGACAGTGGAAAGAATATTCCTGTGGTGCACAGTTGTGAGGATGTCCCTATTGTGCATAGGAGGATGTCCCTGTGGTGTAAAGTGATGAGGATGTTTCTTTGGTGGACAGTGGCAAAAACATCTATGTGGTTGAATTTGGGAAGTCCACACTGTATTGAACATTGAGGAGGATGTCCCTGTGTTGGACAGTGCAAAGCATGTTCCTTTGGTGCACATTGGTCAGGTTGTCCCTGTGGTGAACAGTGCGAAGGACATCACTGTGCTGGACATTGGTGAAGATGACCTTGTGATTGACAGATTTAAAGATGTCCTTGTGGTACACAGGAGGTCATCCCTGTGGTTTACATTTGGGTGGAACTCCCTGTGCTGGAAAGTGTGTAGAATGTCCCTATAGTGGACAGTGGGGAGGACATCCCTGTGCTAAACTGTGGGAATATTGTACTTTTTGTGGAAGGATGTCCATGGTGTGGACAAGGTGAGTATTTCCCTATGGTGTACAGTGGGGAGGAACACCCTGTGGTGGACATTGGGATGATGTCTCTGTGGTGGACAGTGGGGAGGACATCCCTGTTTAAAGTGGGGAGGACATTCTTGTCGTGGACATTGGGGAGGACATCTCTGTGGAGGACAGTGGGAAGAATGTCCTTGTGGTGGACAGCGGAAAGGACCACTCTGTGGTGTAAAATGGGAAGGACTTTCTTTTGGTGGAGAGTGGAGAGGATGTACCTATGGTGGACAGTGGAAAGGACATTCTATGGTGGACAATGGGAAGACTGTCCCTGTGGTGGAGAGCAGGGAGGAACTCTTTGTTGTGGACAGTGAGAAGGACATCCCTGTTGTGGACAGTAAAAGGATGTCCCTTTTTTGCAAACTGGGGAACATGTCCCTCTAGTGAACAGTGGGAAGGACATCCCTATGGTGGACAGTGGTGAGGATGACCCTGTAATGGACAGTGGTAAGTATGGCCCTGTGGTGGACAGCAGTGAGGACCTCAATGTGGTGGACAGTGGGAATGGTGTCCCTGTGGTCGACAATGCAAATTATGTCCCTGTGGTGCAAAGTGGTGAGGACATCCCTCTTGTGCACAGGAGGATGTCCTTGTGGTGGACAATGTGGAGGACCATATTCTGGTGTACTGTGTTGTAGGATGTCCATGTGGTGGACAGTGGGGTAAATGTAAGTATTGTGGACAGTGAAAAGGATGCCACATTGGTGGACAGTGGGAAGGACATCCATGTGTTTGACAGTGGGTAGGACCTTTCTGTTTTGGACAGTGGGATGGACATCCTTGTGGAGGACAATGGGGAGTATGTCCCTGTTGTGTACAGTGGGATGGATGGTTACGTAGTGGACAGTTGAAAATATATTTGTGTGATGGACAGTTAGGAAGGTGTCCCTGTGGTAAACAGTGGAAAGGAAGTTCTTTTTGCGGACAGCAAAAGGATATCAACATGGTGGACAATGGGAAGGACGTCCCTGTTGTAGCCAGTGGGGAGGTTCTCCCTGTGGTGGACAGTAAGTATGACGTCCCTGTGGTGGACAGAGGGGAGGATGTTTCTGTTTTGTACAACTGAGAGGATGTTACTGTGGTGGACAGTCTGAAGGAAGTCCCTGTGGTGGACAGCAGGGAGGACCTTTCTGTGGTGGACAGTGGTAAAGATGTCCCTTTTATAGACATTGGTGAGGATGTTTATGTGGTGGAGAGAGGAAATTATGTCCCTCTTGTGGACAGTGGTGAGGGCCTCCCTGTCATGGATATTGGGAAGGAAATCCCTTAGGTGAAAAGTGGAAAGGATGTTTCTGTGGTGGACAGTGGAGACGACTTCCTCATGGTGGAAAGTGGAAAGAACATCACAGTGGTGGACAGTGGTGGACAGTGGTGAGGACATCTCTGTGGTGGACAGTGGTGAGAAAGTTTCTCTGTTGTAAAGGAAAACGTCCCTTTGGTGGACAGTAGAAAGTACATCACTGTGGTGGACAGTAGAGAGAAACACACTGTGGTGGACTGTGGTAAGAATTTTTATGGTGTGGACAGTGGGAAGGAAATCACTGTTGTTGATATTGGGAAGGACCTCCTTATGGTGAACAGTGGGAAGGATATCCCTCTGGTGGACAGTGGGGAGGACATTCCTGGGGTGGACATAGGTAAGGACATCCCTGTGTTGGAAACTGAAGAGGACTTTTCTCTGTTGGACATTTAGGATGACATCCCTGTGTTGAATAGTGTGAAAGCCATTTCTTCTGTGGATAGTGGGGAGGATGTGCCTGTCATGGAGAGTGCAGAGGACTGCTCTGCGGTGGAGAGTGTTGCTGACATCCCTGGTGTGCAAAGGAGAATGTCCCTGTGGTGTACAGTGGTAAGGATATCCCTGTTGTGCACAGGAAAATGTCCCTGTTGTGCAAAGTGGGTATGATGTCCCTGTGGTGCACAGTGGGTATGATGTCCCTGTGGTGCACAGTGGGGAGGATGTCCCTGTGGTTTACAGTGGGAAGGAAGTCCCTGTGTTTGACAGCTGGGAGGAAATCCCTGTGGTGTACTGTGAGAAAGACTTCTCTGCAGTGGACAATGGTGAGAGAAATTCACTGTGGTGGACAGTGGGGATGATGGCCTTCTGGACAGTGGGGAGGACATTCCTGTGCTGCACAAGGAAACGTCTCTTTGTTGGACAGTGGTAAGGATTTCCCTGGAGTGGAGAGTGCAGAGGACATATCTGTGATTGACAGTGGTAAGAAGATTTCTGTTACGCACAGAAGAATGTCCCTGTGGTGCACAGTGGAAAACATGTTCCTTTCCAAAGATGTGGACAGTGGAGTGGACTTCCCTTTGGACAACAGTTGGGTGTACATCCCTTTGGTGGAGAGTGGGGGGACGTCTTGTCGTGAACAGTGGTGAGGATGTTTTTCTGGTGCACTGAAGAATATCCCAGTGGTACATAGACAAAAAATGTCCATATGGTGGAAAGTGCGGAGGACATATCTGTGGTGGACAGTGGTTAGGACATCCTTGTTGTGCAATGGAGGATGTCCCTGTGGTGTACAGTGGGAAGGACATCCCTCTGGTGGAGAGTGAAGAGGACTTTCCTGTGGTGGACTGTTGAAATGATTTCCTTGTTGTTGACAGTGTGAAGGATGTCCCTTTGGAGGACAGTGGGGAGGACATCACTGTGGTAAACAGGCAGAAGGATGTCCCTGTGGTGGATAGAGGGGAGGACGTTCCTGTGGTGGACAGTGAGGAGGATGTCTGTGTGGTTTACAGTGCGGATGATATTCATGTGTTGGACGGTGGTGAGGACTTCCTGTTGTGCATATTGTTGAGGATATCCATGTTTTGGACACTGGTAAGGATGTCCTTGTAGTACACAGGAGGTTGTCCCTATGTTTGACAGTTGGGAGGACCTCCCTGTGTTGGACAGTGGGGAGGATATTTCTGTTGTGGACAGTGGGATGGACGTCTCTGAGGCAGAATGTGGGGAGTACATAACTTTGGTGGACAGTGGGGAGGAAGTGTCTGTGGTGGAAAGTGGGAAGAATGTCCCTGTGTTGGACAGCAGGCAGGAAATCTCTGTGGTCTACATTGGGAAGGACATTTCTGTTGTGGATAGTGGAAAGAATATTCCTGTAATGCACAGTTGTGAGGATGTCCCTGTTTTGCATAGGAGGATGTCCCTGTGGTGCAAAGTGAGGAGGATGTTTCTTTGGTGGACAGTGGGAAAGACATCCATGTGGTGGACTGTGGGGAGGTCCACTCTAGAGTGAACATTGAGGATGTCCCTGTGGTGGACAGTGTAAAGGATGCCCCTGTGGTGCACATTCGTCAGGATGTCCCTGTTGCACACAGGAGGATGTCCCTGTGGTAATAAGTGGGAAGGACATCACTGTGCTGGACATTGGTGAAGATAACCCTGTGGTGGACAGTTTTATGGATGTCCTTGTGGTACACAGGAGGACATCCCTGTAGTGTACAGTGGGGAGGACATCCTTGTGCTAAACTGTTGAAATAATATCATTTTTGTGGACAGTGGAAGGATGTCCCAGTGGTGGACATTGGTGAGGATGCCCCTGTGTTGGACCATGCTGAAAACATCCTGGTGGTGGACAGTGGGGTGGACATTACTTTTGTTGACACTGGGGAGGATGTCCCTGTGGTAGACAGTTGCATTGACGTCTTTGTGGTGGACAGTGGGAAGGACGTCCCTTTGGTGGATAGTTGGAAGGATGTCCCTGTTGTGAACAGTGGAGAGGACTTTCCTTTTGTGTACAGTGGGGAGTACATGGAGAATATCTCTGGGGTAGAGAGTGCTTAAGACATCCATGCTGTGCAAAGGAGGATATTGCTGTGGTGCACAAGGGTGAGGACATTTCTATTGTGCATGGGAGGTTGTCCCTGTCGAGCACAGTGGGGAGGATGTCCTTGTGGTGAACAGAGAGAAGGATGTCCCTGTGGTGGACAGATGGGAGGACCTCTCTGTGGTCTACAGTAGGAAGGACCTCCCTGTGGTGGACAGTGGGAAGGACGTCCCTGTTTTAGACAGTGTAAAGGACTTCTCTTTGGTGGACAGTGGGGAATATGTTCCTTTGGTGGAGAGTGGGGAGAACGTCCTGTGGTAGACAGTGGTGAGGACATTTCTCTGGTGCAAAAGAGAATGTCCTTTGGTGGACATTGGGAATGATGTCCCTGCCATGGAGTGTTAGGAGGACATCTCTGGGGTAGACAGTAGTGAGGACACCCCTGGTGTGCACAGGAAGATGTTCCTACGGTACACAAGGATGAGGACATAACTGTTGTGCATGGGAGAATGTCCCTGTCGAGCACAGTGGGGAGGATGTTCTTGTGGTGAACAGTGAGAAGGAGGTCATTGTGGTGGATAGCTGGGAGGACTTCGCTGTGTTTGACAGTAGGAAGGACCTCCCTGTGGTGGACAGTGGGTAGGAACTCCATGTGGTGGACAGTGGGGAAGACATCCCTGTTGTGGTCAGTGGGGAGGACGTTACTGTTGTGGACAGTGGGAAGGACATCCCTTTGGTAGACAGCAGGGAGGAACTTTCTGTGGTTGACAGTGGGAAAGATATCCCAGTGATGGACAATGATGAGGACATTTCTGTGGAGGACATTGGATTGGATGTTTTTGTGGTGGACAGTGGAGAGGACCTTCCTATGGTGGACAGTGTGGTGGACATGCCTGTGGTGGACAGTGGAGAGGAACTCACTTTGGTGGAGAGTGAGAAGGACGTCCCTCCGGTGGACAGTGATGAGGATGTTCCTCTAGTGGACACTGGGGAGAAAGTTTCTGTGGTGGTAATTAAAGAGGATATCCCTGAGGTATACAGTGGAGAGTACTTCCATGTTTTATACAGTGAAAAGGGCATCCCTGTGGTGGACATTGGTGAGGACGACCCTGTGGTGGACAGTGGTAAGGATGCACCTGTGGTTGACAGCAGAGGGGACCGAACTTTGGTGGACAGTGGGAATGACGTCCGTGTGGTGGACAATGCAAAGTATGTCCCTGTGATGCACAGTGGTGAGGACATCCCTCTTGTGCACAGGAGGATGTCTTGTGGTGGACAGTCTGGAGTACCACACTCTGGTAGACTGTGGGGTAGGATGTCTCTGTGGTGGACAGTGGAGAGGAACTCCTTGGGGTGGATAGTTGGGAGAATGTCACTATGGTGGACAGTGTGTGGGACATTTCTGTTGTGGACAGTTGGATGGACATCCTTGTGGAGGACAGTGGTAAATAAGTCCCTGTTGTGTACAGTGGGATGGATGTTTCTGTAGTGGACAGTTGGGAACATATTTGTGTGGTGGACAGTTAGGAAGACGTCCCTGTGGTAAACAGTGGGAAGAAAGTCCTTTTGTGGAGAGTGAAAGGATGTCCATGTGGTGGACAATGGGAAAGACGTCCCTGTTTTAGACAGTGGGGAGGTTCTCCCTGTAGTGGACAGTAAGTAGGACATACCTGTGGTGGACAGTGGGGAGGATATTTCTATTTTGGGCAACTAAGAAGATGTTACTGTGGTGAACAGTGTGAAGGACATCACTGTGGTGGACAGCAGGGAAGACCTATCTGTGGTGGACAGTGGTAGAGAAGTCCTTGTGATAGACAGTGATGAGGATATTTCTGTGGTGGGCAGTGGAAAGGAAGTCCCTGTTGTGGATAGTGTTGAGAACCTCCGTGTCGTGGATTTTGGGAAGGATGTACCAGTGGTGAACCATGGAAAGGATGTTTCTGTGGTGGACAGTGGATAGGACCTCCTCATGGTAGAAAGTGGAAAGGACATTACAGTGGTGGATAGTGGTAAAGACGTTTCTGTGGTGGACAGTGGTGAGGAAGTTTCTCTGGTGTAAAGGAAAACATCCCTTTGGGGGACAGTGGAAAGTATATCTCTGTGGTGGACAGTAGAGAGAAACACACTGTGGTGGACAGTGGAAAGAACATTTATGTTGTTGACAGTGGGAAGGAATTCCCTGTTGTCGACATTGGGTAGGACCTCCTTGTGCTGAACAGTGGTAAGGATATCCCTCTGGTGGACAGTGGGGAGGACATCGCTGTGGTTGAAAGGGGGAAGGACGTCTTTTTGTTGGACAACAGGGAGGACTGCTCTATTGTGGACTGTAAGAAGGACGTCCTTGTAATTGTCAGTGGGGAGGATGTACCTGTGGTGGACAGTGGGTTGTATGCTCCTCTGCTGGACAGTGGGTAGTACATTGCTGTGGTGGACACTGGTGTGGACATCCATGTGTTGGACAGTGGAAAGAACATCCATGTTTTGGACAGTGGGGAGGACGTCACTGTGGTGGACAGCGGGGAGGACCTTTCTGTGGTGGACACTGGGAAGGACATCCCTCTTGTGGAAAGTGGGGAGGATGTAACTGGTTTGGACAGTGTTAAAAACATCCCTGTGGTGGACAGTAAAGAGGAACTTTCTGTGTGAACAATTGGAAGAAGTTCCATGTGATAGACAGTGGGGAGGACATATATGTTGTGGATTGTGGGAAGGACGTCAATGTTGTGGACATTGGGAAGGACCTCCGTGTGGTAAGCAGTGGGAATCATGTCCCTCTCATGGAGAGTGGGGAGGAAAACCATGTGGTGGACAGTGGAAAAAACATCCCTGTGGTGGACAGAGGAAAGGATATCATTAAGGTGGACATTAGCAAGTCCATTTCTTATGTGGTCAGCAGGGTGTACCTTTCTGTGGAGGACAGTGTGAAGGAAATGCCTGTTGTGGACAGTGTGGTGGACATCCCTGTGGTGGACAGTGGAAAGTACATCTCTGTGGTGGACATTAGAGAGGACTTACCTGTGGTGGCCAGTGGGAAGTAGGTCTCTGTGGTGGACATTGATAGGACATATATGGTGTGGACTGTGGGAAGGATGTCCCTTTTGTGGACATTGGTAAAGATATTCTATGGAGGACAGTGGAAAAGATGACCTTCGGGTGGACAGTGGAGAGTACAACCCTGTGGTGAACAGTGGGAAGGACATCACTCTCATGGTCTGAGGGGAGGATATCACTGAGGTGGACAGAGGGAAGGACTTCCCTGTGGTGGACAGCAGGGAGGACCTTTCTGTTTTGAATTATGGGAAGGACATCCCTGTTGTAGACAGAGTCAGGACATCCCATTGGTGGACAATGGGGAGGATTTCACTCTGATGGACAGTTGGGAGAATGTTACTGTGGTGCACTGGAGAATGCCCCTGTGGTGCATAGTTGGAAGGATGTACATATGGTGGAGAGTGCAAAGGACATCTCTGTGGTGGACAGTGGTTAGGACATCCCTGTTGTGCACAGGAGGATATCCCTGTGGTGCACAGTGGAAAGGACATCTCTGTTGCGGACAGTGGTTAGGACATCCCTGGTGTGCACAGGAGGATATCCCTGTGGTGTACATTGGGAAGAACATCTCTGTGGTGGACAGTGAAGAGGACTTTTCTGTGTTGGACATGTGGAATGACGTCCTTGTCATGATTAGTGGGAAAGACATTTCTTTGGTGGATAGTGGGAAGGATGTCCCTGTCGTGGAGAGTGCAGAGGACATCTCTAGGGTGGAGAGTGTTGCTGAAATCTCCAGTGTGCAAAGGAGGATATCCCTGTGGTGCACAGTGGTGAGGATATCCCGGTTGTGCACAGGAAAATGTCCCTGTTGTGCAAAGTGGGTAGGATTTTCCAGTGGTGAACAGTGAAAAATATGTCACTGTGGTGGACAATTTGGAGGATGCCCTTGTGGTGGACAGTGGGAAGGTCGTCCCCTTTGGTGGACAACAGGGAGGACTTCTCGATCGTGGACTGTATGAAGGACATCCTTGTGGTGGTCAGTGGGGAAGATGTTCCTGTGGTGGACAGTGGGGAAGATGTCTCTGTTATGGACAGTTGAAAGATGTACCTTTAAAGGACAGTGGTAAGAACATCTCTTAGGTGGACAGTGGGAAGGACATCCCTGTGGTAGACAGTGGGTAGGATGTCCCTGTGGAGGGCAGTGGGTAGAACGTTTTTGTTCCTGTAGTGCACAGTAGGAAAGATGTTCCTGTCTTGAACCATGGGAAAGAACACCTTAGTGGTGGACATTGATGAGGACAACCCTGTGGTGGAGAGTGGGGAAACATCACTTTGGTGGACAGTAAAGAGGACTTCCCTGTGTTGGGCTGTTGAAATGAAGTCATTGTGGTCGACAGTGGGAAGGACATTCCTTTGAAGGACAGTGAGGAGGACATCACTGTGGTGGACAGGCAGAAGGATGTCCCCGTGGTGGAAAGAGGGGAGGACCTCTGTATGGTGGATAGTGGATAGGATGTCCCTGTGGTTTACAATGGAGAGGATATTTGTGTGGTGGATGGTGGTGAGGAATTTTCCTGTAGTGCATATTGTTGAGGACAGCCATGTTGTGGACAGTGGTAAGGATGTCCTTGTAGTACACAGGAGGATGTTCCTGTGGGGGACAGTGGGAAGGACATTTGTTTGGTGGATTGTGGAAAGGACGTCGCTGTGGTGGACAGTTGGGAGGACCTACCTGTTGTGGACAGTGGGAAGGACATTTATGCTGTGGACAGTGGGATGTACTTCTCTGTGGCAGAATGTGGGGAGGACATCTTTTTGGTGGACAGTGGGGAGGATGTTTCTGTGGTGGAAAGTGGAAGAATGTCCCTGTGGTGGACAGTAGGGAGGACATCTTTGTGATTGTCAGTGGGAAGGACATCACTATTGTGAACAGTCGAAAGAATATTCCTGTGGTCCACAGTTGTGAGGGTGTCACTTTTGTGCATAGGAGGATGTCCCTGTGGTGCAAAGTGATGATGTCCCTTTGTTAGACAGTGGGAAAGATGTCCATGTGGTGGACTATTGGAAGGTCCACTCTCAAGTGAACATTGGACAGAATATCCCTTTGGTGGACAGTGGAAAGGATGTTTCTGTGGTGCACATGAAGACCCCGATACTCCGGAGACCCTTCCTCAAGTCTCAGGAGATTATGACCACCCAAAGATCACAAGAAACCATAACTGTATGCAATCAGCAGAGGCTTTATTAAAGAAATTAGCTGGCAGTCAAACCACAAGCTCTCTCTCTGAAGAGCAAGGTTTGGCCCAGAGTGATGGGTAAGGGGTCTTTTAAAGAGCAAAACCACAAACCAGGGGAGTCGGGAGGGGGTGAGGGGTTGCCAAGGATACATAACATAAGAATAGCAAAACATTCCAGAGAAACCCACCCTGAAAGATTAATAGCCATGTGCCTGTGTCCCACCCTGTTACCAACTATTTCAGATTAACTATCTTCACTTCTTCTGGCTATAGCCCCACCTAGGTGGCAGTATCTTTATCTGTAGTCAGGAATGTGTCTTCCTGCCTTGGGCCTTTCCCACCCATAGGTGGGCCTACTGCCTGAGGCTTGAGGAATGTAGTTCATCCACCAAGTGTCCTGGGGGACCTGAAATCTTATTTTCAGTTCTGCGTTGTGAGACCTGCATTTTTCTGCCCAGGTCTAAGGGCAAAGAAAAAGTCTACATATTTCATAAAATGGTCTTTATAATTTTTCACTCTACATTCCCACTTTTTCCAATTAGGTTATGTTTTTAATCATAAAAACTCAATTATTAATAAGTCCATTCTCACTCCACTTTTTCCGATTTGGATCTTTAGAAAAGTTTAAACTCCAGTGTCATCATAATTATCATTTTCTTGACCTAAAGGTCTATATTGATGGTGCAACACAAAAAGCTGAACAGCATTTATCCTTTCTCTAACAAAAGTTACTAATCTATTTAAAACACAAGGGCCTATGGTTAAAAGCAAGAGTAAAATCACAAGAGGTCCAGCAAGGAAGGATAATAGGGTTCTCAACCAAAAGGACTAATTGAACCAACTCTCAAATCAACTTTGTTGTGCCTCTCTATCTTTCTATCACTGGTCTAACCTTAACAATTTTCTCTTAGAGCAGCACACTTCTTTAAGAAACAGCAAGTCTAGTCCTCTTAGCAGCACCTGTCTCTATACCTGTAGCCATTCTTAGTTTCAATGTAACAGCTAGAGTCAAGGAAAATAGGCTCTCTGCAGAAGCATCTACGGTGTATCTCAAACTCAGTTCAAGAGTACCTGCAGGAACTAGTTGGACAAGTACACAATAATCTTTGACTGCAAGCTCACCATTTATTAATCTTTGGAACTAAATATCTGTTAGCAGGGCTTCTTGGGCTCTATTCTATTGACTAGAGGTCTCAAAACATTTCCTTTTCTTTGAAACACACTTTTAAAGTTGTCCTCTGACTTTTACATATTTTGTGGCACATAGTTGTCTACATACACCTAAAATCACATATATAATAAAGAGAAATTGCAAAAAGGAACAAATCTATATAACTCTAGATTCACATTCCAACTTCAAACTTGGAATCACAAGCTGTCATTTAACCTTGGGTGTATACACCCTAAGCCCCATCCTCTAAGGCAGCATTACCCCTGTGTCTAGGGCAGGGATGTCACAGGAGTCAAGACCTGCTCTTTGGCCTTGTAGAATAGCAGGCAACCTTGAGCTAAACAGCAAGAGGTTCTGGCATCTGGATGTTCAGGCACACATTTTGGTGGATTTCAAGGAGGTCGGATGGTCAGCAAAACCAGGAACAGTCTCTTAGTAGCTTGAAAAATCATTTCTCACACAAAAGGGATATTCTGGGTATGGAACAAGGACAAGGGACACTGTAGCCAGCGCCATTTCTCGAGGGTATTTAGTTTTAGGGTTCTGTATATTCTCTCTACCTGTCTTGAGCTTTGGAGACAGTATAAACAGTGGAGCTTCTAATATCTCTGACAATTCCTGACTTACCTTAAAACTGCTATCTGATCTAATTATCTAGGACACTTGGACGTCGGGAAGGTCCCTATTCTAGGCTGTTTTCTCCTAGGTGTTTCTTCTTTATTCTAAGACTTATTATTTCTCTGGCTCAAAACCTGAGATCTCTTATACACTTTAAATTGCTTGGCTGCTTGGTTGCATTCATATCTTAAGAGTCCATCTGTGCATTTAGCTTGGTAAGTCTTTTGCTTTCTGAGAAGTATAGTTCTCCCTTCTTGTGTGTACCATTGCCTCTTTTCCTCTAGATAGTAGCTGGCAGGATGGCTAGCAATCTGAGTTTTTTCTCTTACTCTGTCTTTTAAGTGAGGCCATCTCTCAGTCCCCAAAGCCTGGAAAGGCTCCTGTATCAAGCCACTTGATCTGTCCGGTTAATGTCTCAGGCCAGAGTCTCCTTCCTTTTAGTGTCCTGGGCAACACATATTTACAGCTTCCGGTTTCATCAGGGTTTCCTCTCTTGGCATATAGCCCTGCGGGCATGGGCTGTGGCAAAAGCATATCTGCTTGTCGGCTCCAGGTTCCAAGGTTGCTCTCTGCACCGATGATCTCAGGGGTGGGGAGTCCAGATGACATTTGTGTCCATCACAGTAGTGCTGGCTTGTCTCTGACCAGCATGGAGAAAACTGCTCCCGTCTGTAAAGCAGGTTACCTCGGCTCCCGGTTGGAGTCAGTAGGAGAAGCCTTTCCTCTACCTGTGAGTTCTTGTCAGCTAGTTGTAGCCCTTTGGGTAGGAACTGTATCTGGATGTCCATCCTAGGGAGTAAATCTCAACCCGACCGAGGGTAGGAGCAGTCTAGGATGACCATAAATGTATGGGATATCCAGCCCATCTATTAGTCAACCATTTTCGGGTAGTCCATGAATACATTTTGGCCCATTGGCCTGGAGGGAGACCCTGTGTTTATCAAGAGTTGGGTGTCTCCAAGCCACCCCATCTATTTCAATAACTGTCTTCACACAGAGCTAATATTTTTGCCATTTGGGGTGTTTTTCAAGGACTGTGATTTCCTGGCCCTGGCTTCTATTTGTTAGGGCCCTCTTGGACCCCAAAGCTGCCTCCTTTACTTGCAATGTGCACACTGGTCTTTTTCAAAGAGTTTATCTCCCTTTGATTGGAGTCCCTCTTCTCTGCTTTCTGTAAATTCTTTTTCTGTCACCTTTCTCTTTCTTCACCTCTCGCTAGTCTCAGCAACTTACACTAAACCTTTTATCTTACACTAAACCCTTTTACTAGACTTTCACAGCAACTTACACTAAATCTTTCTCTACACCTCTTCTCCACTCTTTTCTTCTAGACTTTCTCAGTAACTTATACTAAATCTTTTAATTTTCTCTGTTTCTCTCCTCTAGCCTCTGAAGGCTTGTCAATACTGACAGGATGTCTAGAAAGGCTGTAAGCAGCTCATCTGATCCCTGATTAACCTCATGTACCTTGGTGAAAATTAGGGTCTCATGTTCTTACATAAGATCTATCAACAGGATCTGATGTGGGCCTTTCTGTGTCCCTTACTTTCTGCAACCCGCTGCTGACCACAGCCTGATCAATTGATGGGATCCCATGTCTGAGGGAACATTCTTTCAGTGTCCTCTCTTGCTCTTCACTCCTGAAGACCAGAACCTACAAGGGTCTTGTGGAAAAACGGCTTTTATTAGGGGAAGGATATTCCTCCACTATATTTATCAAGGTGACTATATTGGGCACTAGATTGAGATGTCTGAGGGATCCTGGCCTATCTATTGCTTTGATAACTAACTTACTTTTAACTACAAATTTGTATCTGTACCAAAATGGAGGCCTATTCTTTTGGCTCTCTGACACAGGACAGTCTGTAACTTCTTGTAACAGGCAACCTGTCTGACCTGTCTGACCTGTCTGCAGGCAGGTTCGTTGGTTCAGCGTTTCTAAGCTGGAGTCACATCACATGACTCGTCTCAGCACTACTTATTTATTCTTCTTTTTTTCAAAATATCAGCACTATTCACTCACTACTTTTTAAATAAAAAATATATAATTATAATTCTCAGGTGAATAACTTTGTTGGGCCTGTTTGTCTAGGTGCCCTGGCTCCACTTCCAGGTTTTTTTTTTTTATCATCTGGGCTCTATCTTCAGTGGAATGCCACTGATTTGTTACAGCAGTGACCTCAAGGTACCCAGTACAGCCAGGAACACCAAACTAGGTAGCTGTCACATGCTGTCACTGTGCTGGGGAACTATGAGTTGTTGCCCTCCAAGTGCAGGCTGGGCGAGAGCACCCTTCATGTGGTATTACCTGGTGGATACCCTACATGTGGTAGGCGGGCTGTCTGAACACAAACTGCGGCAGATGCCCCTTATTAAAGGACATGCCTGCCCCTCTGCAGCTGTACTCTTGCACTGGCGGCCTCATTTATTTATTTGCCCGTGATCATGTTATCTCTTTTTAACTCAAGATGTTTAACACAGTAGATTAATGGCTAACACACAGATGATTTGCCAAGAAAAGACTCACACACAAAAAACAACACAAATAACTCACCCCTCTCATGGGTGGCATATAAACCAGGTAATACAGACAGTTCTCGCCCCTGCCATGGGCACAGAGACCAAGTTACACAATAAGGAAGGGCATCAGAAATCCGCCTGCCTCTGCCTTCCAAGTAAGACTCCAATAACCAGACAACGAGGTCAGTCTTCACAGATTCAGATTTAACAGATTCAGACAACTTGGCCAGTCTATGCTGGACCAAGTCTAACAGATTTCTAACATGCCAGCAATGAACAACCCAAAAATAGACACACTGCCATGAGAGCACAACAAGTGAGAGCACAACAACCACGATGGCCATTTCTGACCTTTTCTCTCTAGTCTCATTGTTAACACACACAAAGATTAACAAAAACCCATCTCAATCTCCAATGCCAGCAGAGGGATCCCACATCCTCTCCAGCACCTAGCTGCAAACCTGTGCCAGCCGAGAGAGATTCCACATCCTCTCTGGCACCTAGATGCACCCTTTGCCAGCAGAAAGGTATTCCACATCTTCTCCGGCACCTAGATGAACCCTCAGACATCTCTGGGGGTGCAGCAGCTAGTGACTCCCCAGAAATTCTGCTAGTCACTCATTTATTTCTTCTAGAGACAAAAACAGTTTACTGCCCCTCACGAGACAGAAACAGCTGCCAGTCCAAACTGAAAGTGCACTTTTCAGAAACCAAATAATTCAGACAGATGGGCACCAACAACTTAGAAACCAAACAATTTAGACAAACCTAGACAAAACACTACATGAGAAATCAGATGATTTAGGCAACCCAGCACATGAAAACCAGAAACCAGGCAATTTAGACAAAAGGTCATACAACAACCAGACAGAAAACCATGGTGTCCCTTCAACTCCCATTGTGGTTCTTGGATTAGGGTGGTCACAAATCTCGAACTAGCCCCCAAATGAAGACCCCCATACTCGGGAGACCCTTCCTCAAGTCTCAGGAGACCAGTACCACCCAAAGATCACAAGAAACCATACCTGGATGCAATCAGCAGAGGCTTTATTAGGGAAATTTGCTGGCGTCAAACCACAAGTTCTCTCTCTGAAGAGCAAGGTTTGGCCCAGAGTGATGGGTAAGGGGTCTTTAAGGAGCAAAACCACAAACCAGGGGAGTCGGGAGGGGGTGAGGGGTTGCCAAGGATACATAACATAAGAATAGTGAAACATTCCAGAGAAACCCACCCTGAAAGGTTAATAGCCATGTGCCTGTGTCCCACCCTGTCATTTACCAACTATTTCAGATTAACTATCTTCACTTCTTCTGGCTATAGCCCCACCTAGGTGGCAGCATCTTTATCTGTAATCAGGAATGTGTCTTCCTGCCTTGGACCTCTCCCACCCATAGGTGGGCCTACTGCCTGAGGCTTGAGGAATGTAATTCATCCAGCAAGTGTCCTAGGGGGCCGGAAATCTTATTTTCAGTTCTGCATTGTGAGACCTGCATTTTTCTGCCCAGGTCTAAGGGCAAAGAAAAAGTCTACATATTTCATAAAATGGTATTTATTTTTCACTCTACACACATTGGTCAGGATGTCTCTGTTGTGCACAGGAGGATGTCCCTGTGGTGAAAAGTGGGAAGCATATCACTGTGCTGGACATTGGTGAAGATGACCCTGTGGTGGACAGTTTTATGTAATTCCTTCTGGAACACAGGAAGACATCCATGTGATGGACAGGGGAGAGGCCCTCCCTGTGGTGAAAAGTGTGTAGAACATTCCTGTAGTGGACAGTTGATAGGACATCCCTGTGGTAAGCTGTGGGAATAATGTCATTTTTGTGGACAGTGGAAAGATGTCCTTGTTGTGGACAAGGGGAGTACATCCCTATGGTGGACAGTGGGAAGGAATTCCCTGTGGTGGACATGTGTAGGATGTCTCTGTAGTGGAGTGTGGGGAGGACATCCCTGTTTGGTAAGTGAGGAGGACATCCTTGTGGTGGACAGTGGGAAGGACATCTCTGTGGTGGACAATGGGAAGAATTTCCCTGTGGTGGACAGCAGAAAGTACCTCTATGTGGTGTACAATTTGAAGGATGTCCCTCTGGTGGACATTGGATAGGATGTACCTGTGGTGGACAGTGAAAAGAATGGTCGATGTTGGAGAGTGGGAAGATTGTCCCTGTGTAGGAGAGCAGGGAGGACCTCTCTGTGGTGGACAGTTTGAATGACATCCCTGTTGTGGACAGTAAAAGTAAGTCCCTTTGTGCACATTAGGGAAGATGTCAGTCTGGTGAACAGTGGGAAGGACATCTCTGTGGTGGACAGTGTTGAGCACGACACTGTGGAGTACAGTGGTAAAGATGCCCCTGTGGTGGACAGCAGGGAGGACCTCACATTGGTGGACAGTGGGAAGGACTTCCCTGTGGTGGAAAATGCAAAGTATGTACCTGTGGTGCACATTGGTGAGGATATCCCTCTTGTGCACAGGAGGATGTCCTTGTGGTGGACAGTGGAGACAACCACACTATGGTGGACTGTGGGATAGGATGTACTTGTAGTGGACAATGGGAAGCACATTTCTGTGGTGGACAGTGGTGAGGAAGTTTCTCTGGTGCAAAGGAAAACGTCCCTTTGGTTAACAGTGTAACGTCCATCTCTGCAGTGGACAGTAGAGAGAATCACACTGTGGTGGATAGTTGGAAGAACATTTATGTTGTGGACAGTGGGAAGGAAGTCCCTGTTGTTTATATTTGGAAGGACCTCCTTGTGGTGAACAGTGGAAAGGATATCCCTTGGGTGGAGAGTGGGGAGGATATCCCTGTGGTGGAAAGGGGGAAGGACATCCCTGTGGTGGACATTGAAGAAGACTTTTCTGTGTTGGACATTTGTGATGACATCCCTGTGGTGAATCATGGAAAACACGTTTCTTTGGTGGATAGTGGGGAGGATGTCCCTGTCGTGGAGAGTTCAGAGGACATCTGTGGGGTGGAGAGTGTTGCTGACATCCCTGGTGTGCAAAGGAGGATGTCCCTGTGGGGCAGAGTGGTGAGGATATCCCTGTTGTGCACAAGAAAATGTCCCTGTTGTGCAAAGTGGGTATAATGACCCAGTGGTGAACAGTGAAAAGAATATCACAGTGGTGGACAATTTGGAGGGTGTTCCTGTGTTGGACAGTTTGAAGGATGTCCCATTGGTGGACAAAAGGGTTGACATCTCTATGGTGGACTGTATGAAGGACGTCTCTTTGGTGGACAGTGGGAAGGACGTCCCTGTGGTAGACAGTGGCTAGGATGTACCTGTGGAGGGCAGCGGATAAAACGTCTTCATGGTGGAGAGTAGGAAGGATATCCCTGTTGTGGACAGTGGGGAGGATATTTCTGTGGTGGACAGTGGGAAAGATGTTCTTGTTGTGTACAGTGGGAAGGACGTCCCTGAGGTGGACATTGGGAAGGATGTCACTGTGGTGGACAGTAGGGTGGACATCCCTGTGGTGAACAGTGGTGAGAACGTTTCTGTGGTTCACAAAAGAACGTCTCTTTGGTGGACCAGAGGAAGGATTTCCATGTTGTGGAGAGTACAGAGGACATCTTCGGTGTGGACAGTGGTTAGGACATCCCTGGTGTGCACTGGAAGATGTCCCTGTGGTGCACAGTTGTAAGGACCTCCCTGTTGTGAACAGGAGATTGTTCCTGTGTTGCACAGTAGAAAGGATGTCCCTGTCTTGAACAGTGGGAAAGAAAACCCCAGTAGTGGACATTGATGAGAACAACCTTGTGGTGGAGAAAGGGGAAACATCCCTGTGGTGTACAGTGAGGTTTATGTCTCTTTGGTAGACAAGAGAAGGATGTCACTGTGGTGGACAATTTGGAGGATGTCCCTTTGGTGGACAGGCAGAAAGATGTCTCTTTGATGGACAGTGGGAAGGACATCACTGTCATAGACAGTGGTGAGGACATCCATGTGATGGACAGTGGAGAGGATGTCCGTGTGGTGGACAGTTGGAAGAATGTCCTTGTGGGGGACTGTTAGAAGGACATCCCTTTGGTGGACAGTGGGTATGACGTCCCTGTGGTGGACAGTGTGTTGAAGCTCTCTATAATGAACAGGGGAAGGATGTCCCTGTGGTGGACATTGGGAAGGAAGACTCTGTTGTGGAAAGTGGGAAGGATGTCCCTGTGATGGACAGTGGGGAGGACAACCCTGTGATGAACAGTGGGGAAACATCCCTGTGGTGGACAGTGTGGTTTACGCCTCTTTGGTAGAGGGGGGAAAGATGTCACTGTGATGGACAATTTGGAGGATATCCCTGTGATGAACAATTGGAACGACGTCCCTAGGAAGGACAGTGGGAAGGACATCCCTGTGGTAGACAGTGGTGAGGACGTCCATGTGATGGACAGTGGGGAGGATATTCATGTTGTGGACAGTGGGAAGAATGTCCCTGTGGTGGACTTTGGGCAGTACATACCTTTAGCGGACAGTGAGAAGGACGTCACTGTGGTGAACACTCGAAAGGATGCTCTTTTGGTGGAAATTGGAAAGAACATCCCTGTTGTGGATAGTGGGGGGGACGTTCCTGTGGTGGACAATGGATAGGACATTTATGTTGTGGACTGTGGGAAGAACATATCTGTTGTGGACATTGAAAAAGACCTCCTTGTTGTTAACTGTGGGAAGAATGTCCCTCTTGTAGACAGAGGGGAGGACTTCACTAAGGTGGACAGTGGTAAGGACATCCCAGTGGTGGACAGCGAGGAGGACCTTTCTGTGGTGGACACTGGGAAGGACATCCCTGTTGTGGACAGTTGAGAGGATTGTCACTTGTTTGGACAGTATTAAAGACATCCCTGTGGTGGACAGTAGAGAGGACCTTACTGTGATGAACAGTTGGAAGAAGATCCATTTGTTGGACTGTGGGGAGGACATTTATGTTGTGGATTGTGAGAAGGTCGTACATGTTGTGGACATTGGAAAGGACCTCTGTGTGGTGGACAGTGAGAAGCATGTCCCTCTCGTTGACAGTGGAGAGGACCACCAGGTGATGGACAGTGGGAAGAACATCTCTGTGGTGGACAGAGGAGAGGATATCATTTATTGGACATTGGGAAGTACGTTCCTATTGTGGAAAGCAGGGTGTACCTTTCTGTGGTGGACAGTGGGAAGGACATGCCTGTTGTGGACAGTGCAGAGGACCTCCCTTTTGTAAACATTGGAAAGGACTTTCCTGTGGTGGACAGTGAGAAGGTGGTCCCTGCGGTGGACATTGAAAGGACATATATGGTGTGGACTGTGGGAAGGATGTCCCTGTTGTTTACAGTGGGAAAGACCTTTTGATGGACAGTGGAAAGGATGACCCTATTGTGGACAGTGGGGAGGATGTCCCTGTGGTGGAAAGTGGGACGGACATCACTCTTATGGTCTTAGAAATGGATATCACTGAGGTGAACAGAGGGATGGCCATCCCTGTAGTGGACAGCAGGGAGGACCTTTATATTTTGAATTGTGGGAAGGACATCCCTGTTGTAGACAGTTGGGAGGACTCACTGTGGTGGACAGTGGAAAGGACATCCCTGCTGTGGACAGTAGAAAGGACTTCCCTGTTGTGGACAGTGGGAAGGAGGTCCCTGTGGTGGAGAGAGAAAAGGACATGCCTGTTGTGGAGAGTTTGGAGGACATACTTGTGCTGGACAGTGGGAAGGACATTCATGAGGTGGACAGTAGAGAGGACTTTTCTGTGGTGGACAGTGTGAAGGAGGTCTCTGTGGTGGACATTGAAAGACATATATGTTGTGGACTGTGGGAAGGACGTCCCTGTTTTGGACATTGGGAAAGACTTTCTTGTGGTAAACCGTGGGATGGATGACCCTTGTGTGGACAATGGGAGGACATCCCAGTAGTGGACAGTGGGAAGGACATCCCTGTCATGGTCTGATATCACTGAGGGGGCAGATGGAAGTACTTCAGTGTGGTGGACAGAAGGGAAGACCTTTCTGTTTTGAATTGTGGGAAGGACATTCCTGTTGTAGACAGTGAGGAGGACATCCTGGTTGTGGACAGTGTAGAGGAATTCACTGTGATGGACAGTGTGGAGGATTTTACTGTGGTGCACTGGAGAATGTCCCTTTGGTGAATAATCCTAAGGATGTTCATATGGTGGAGAGGGCGGAGGACATACCTGTGGTGGACAGTGAAGAGGACTTTCCTGTGTTGGACAATTGAAATGAAGCCCTTGTGGTCTACAGTGGGAAGGACATCCCTTTGGAGGACAGTGGGGAGGACATCACTGTGGTGGACAGGCAGAAGGATGTTCCTGTGGTGGACAGAGGGGAGGACCTCCCAGTAGTGGACAGTGGGTAGGATGTCCATGTGGTTTACAGTGATGATATTCGTGTGTTGGATGGCTGTGAGGATTTCCATGTAGTGCATATTGTAGAAGACAACCATGTTGTGGACAGTGGGAAGGATGTCCTTGTAGTACACAGGAGGATGTCCCTGTGGTGGACAGTGGGAAAGACATCTTTTTGGTGGACTGTGGAAAGGATGTCCCTGTGGTGGACAGTAGGGAGGAACTCCCTGGGGGGAACAGTGGGGAGGATATTTCTGATGTAGAGAGCGGGATGGAGGTCTCTTTGGTGGAATGTTGTGAGGACATCCCTTTGGTGGACAGTGGGGAGGATGTTTCTGTGGTGGAAAGTGGGAAGAATGTCCCTGTGGTGGACAGCAGGGAGGACATCTCTGTGGTTGACAGTGGGAAGGACTGTTGGTGGACAGTGGAAAGAATATTCCTGTGGTGCACAGTTGTGAGGACGTCCCTTTTGTGCATAGGAAGATGTCCCTGTGGTGCAAAGTGAGGAGGATGTGCCTTTAGTGGACAGTGCGAAAGACATCCATGTGGTGGACTGCGGGGAAGTCCATTCTGTAATGAATATTGGGGAGGATGTCCCTGTGGTGGACAGTGGTAAGGATGTCTCTGTTGTGCACAGGAGGATGTCCCTGTGGTGAATAGTGGGAAGGACGTCACTGTGCTGGATATTGGTGAAGATGACCCTGTGGTGGACAGTTTTATGGAATTACTTGTGGTACACAGGAGGATGTCCCTGTGGTGGACTGGGGGAGTACCTCTATCTGATGGACAGTGGGGAGGAAATCCCTGTGGTAGACAGTTGGGTGAACCTCCCTGTGGTGAAAAATGTGTAGAATATCCCTGTAGTGGATAGTGGGGAGAAGATCCCTGTGTAAACTGTGGGAACAATTTCATTATTGTGGATATTGGAAGGATTTCCATGTTGTGGACAAAGGGATTATGACCCTACGGTGGACACTGGGGAAGACCTCACTATGCTGGACATGTGTAGGATGTCTCTGTGGTGGACAGTGGGGAGAATATCCCTGTTTGGTAAGTGTTAAGGACATCCTTGTGGTGGACAGTGTGGATTACATCTCCGTGGTGGACATTGGGAAGAATGTCCCTGTGGTGGAGAGCAGAAAGGAGCTCTCTGTGGTGTACAATGGAAAGGACGTCCCTCTTGTGGACAGTGGAGAGGATGTACCTGTGGTGGACAGTAGAAAAGACGTTCTATGGTGGATAGTAGGTAGACTGTCCCTGTGGTGGAGAGCAGGGAGGGCCTGTCTGTGGCAGTCAGGGGTATTGATATAGCTGTTTTGGACAGTAAAAGGATGTCACTTTTGTGCACATTAGAGAAGATGTTCATCTGGTGAACAGTGGGAAAATCATCCCTGTGGTGGACAGTTTTGAGGACGACACTGACGTGGACAGTGGTAATGATGCCCCTGTGGTGGACAGCAGGGAGGACCTCACTTTGGGGACAGTGGGAAGGACATCCCTTTGGTGGACAATGTAATGTATGCTCTGTGATGCACAGTGGTGAGGACATCCCTCTTGTACACAGGAGGATTTCCTTGTGGTGGAGAGTGGAGAGGACCACACTCTGGTGGACTGTGGGGTAGGACGTCCCTGTGGTGGACAGTGGGATTGACTTCCATGTGGTTGACAGTGGGGAAGATGACCATGTTTTGGATAGTGGGAAGGATGTCCCTTTGGTAGACAGTGGGAAGGACGTCCCTGTGGTGGACTGTGGGGAGGACCTTTCTGTTCTGGACAGTTGGATGGACATCCTTTTGCAGGACAATGGGGAGTATGTCCCTGTTGTGTACAGTGGGATGGATATTTCTGTAGTGTACATTTGGGGATATATTTGTGCGGTGGACATTTAGGATATCGTCACTGTGGTAAACAGGGGGAAGGAAGTTTTTTGTGGACAGTGAAAGGATGTCCATGTGGTGGACAATGGGAAGGAGGTCCCTGTTGTAAACAGTGGGGAGGTTCTCCCTGAGGTGGACAGTAAGTATGTCATCCCTGTGGTGGACAGTAGGGAGGACGTTTCTGTTTTGGACAACTGAGAGAACGCTACTGTGGTGGACAGTGTTGGACAGCAGGGAGGTCCTCTCTGTGGTCACAGTGGTAAAGATGTCCCTGTGATATACAATGATGAGGATGTTTCTGTGGTGGAGAGTGGAAAGGAAGTCCCTGTTGTAGACAGTCGTGAGGACTTCCCTGTCGTGGATATTGGAAAGGACGTCCCTGTGGTGAACAGTGGAAAGGAAGTTTGTGATGGACAGTGGAGTGGACCACCTCATGATGGAAAGTGGAAAGGATGTCACAGTGGTGGACATTGGTGAGGACGTTTCTGTGGTGTACAGTGGTGAGGAAGTTTCTCTGGTGCAAAGGAAAATGTCCCTTTGGTCGACAGTGGAAGGTACATCTCTGTTTTGAGCAGTAGAGAGAAACGCACTGTGGTGGACAGTGGGAAGAACATTTACGTTGTGGACAGTGGAAAGGAAGTCACTGTTGTCAATATTGGGAAGGACCTCCTTATGGTTGACAGTGGGAAGGATGTCCTTCTCGTGGACAGTGGGGAGGACATCTCTGTGGTGGATAGGGGGAAGGACATCCCTGTGGTGGACAGTGAACAGGACTTTTCTGTGGTGGACATTTGGGATGACATCCCTGTGTTGAATAGTGGGAAAGAAGTTTCTTTGGTGGATAGTGGGGAGGATGTCCCTGTTGTGGCGAGTGCAGAGGACATCTCTGTGGGGGAGAGTGTTGCTGACATGCCTGGTGTGCAAAGGAGGATGTCCCTGTGGTGCACAGTGGTGAGGATATCCCTCTTGTGCACTGGAAAATGTCACTATTGTGAAAAGTGGGTAGGATGTCCCAGTGGTGAACAATGAACAGGATGTCACTATGGTGGACAATTTGGAGAATGTCCCTGTGGTGGACAGTGGGAAGAACTTCCCTTTGGTGGACAACAATGAGGACTTCTCTATGGTGGACTGTATGAAGGACGTCCTTGTGGTGGTCAGTGGAGAGGATGTCCCTGTGGTGGACAGTGGGGAGTTTGTCTCTGTGGTGGACAGTTGAAAGATGTACCTTTGGTGGACAGTTCAAAGGACGTCCATTTGGTGGACAGTGGGGAGGATATCTCTGTGGTGGCCAGTGAGAAGGAGGTCCCAGTGGTAGACATTGGAAGGACAAATATGTTGTGAACATTGGGAAGGACGTCCCTGTTGTGGACATTGGGAAAGTCCTTTTTGTGGTGAATAGTGGGTAGGATGTCACTCTAGTGGACATTGGGGTGGAACTCCCTGTTGTGGACAGTGGGAAGAATGTCCCTGTGGTGGAGAGTGGGGAGGTCTTCACTTAGGTGGAGAGTAGTAAAGACATCTCCATGGTGGATAGTAGAGAGGACCTCTCTGTGGTGAACAGTGGGAAGAAGATCCCTGTGGTGGGGAGTGGGAAGGACATTTATGTTGTGGATTGTGGGAAGGATGTAAATGTTGTGGACATTGGGAAGGACCTCCATGTGTTTTACAATGACAAGCATGTCACCCTGGTGGACAGTGGGGAGGACCACCATGTTGTGGACAGTTGGAAGAAAGTCTCAGTGGTGGACAGAGAAAAGGACATCATTGAGGTGAACATTAGGAAGTACGTTCCTTTTGTGGACAGCAGGGTGTACCATTCTGAGGTGGACAGTGGGAAGGACATGCCTGTTGTGGACAGTGCTGTGGACATCCCTATGGTGGACAGTGGAAAGGACATTCCTGCAGTGGACAGTAGAGAGGACTTCCCTGTTGTGGACAGTGGGAAGGAGGTTCCTGAGAGTGAAAAGGACATGCATATT
The DNA here is from genome assembly GCF_011762505.2 of Arvicanthis niloticus. Classification (NCBI taxonomy): domain Eukaryota; kingdom Metazoa; phylum Chordata; class Mammalia; order Rodentia; family Muridae; genus Arvicanthis; species Arvicanthis niloticus. The sequence continues at coordinate 96,361 of NW_023045908.1, forward strand.
GTGGACAGTGCGGAGGACATTCCTGTGGTGAACAGTGGAAAGGACATCACTGTGGTGGACAGTAGAGAGGACCTTTTTGTGGTGAACACTAAGAAGAAGGTCCATGTGTTGGACAGTGGGGCGGACATTTATGCTGTGTATTGTGGTGAACATTAGGAAGTATGTTCCTGTTGGGGACAGCAGGGTGTACCATTCTGAGGTGGACAGTGAAAAGGCCATGCCTGTTGTGGACAGGGTGGTGGACATCCCTGTGGTGGACAGTGGAAAGGATATCCCTGTGGTGGACAGTGGGAAGGAGGTTCCTGTGGTGAAGAATGAAAAGGACATGCATGTTGTGGACAGTGTGGAGGACATCCCTCTGGTGAACAGTGGAAAGGACATCCCTGTTGTGGACAGTAGAAAGGATTTGCCTGTGGTGGACAGTGGGAAGGAGATCTCTGTGTTTGACACTGGGGAGGATGTCCCTGTAGTGGACAGTGGAAAGGACATCACTTTGATGGACAGTACAGAGGACCTCCCTGTGGTGGACAGTGGGTAGGAGGTCCCTGTGGTGGACAGTGGGAAGGACATATTGTTGGGGACTCTGAAAAGAATATCTCTGTTTTGGACATTGAAAAAGACCTTTTTTGGTGAACTGTGGGAAGAATGTCCCTCTTGTAGACAGAGGGGAGGAAGTCACTTACGTGGACAGTGGGAAGGACATCCCTGTGGTGGACAGTGGGAAGCACCTTACTATGGTGGACAATGGGAAGGACATCCCTGTTGTGGAAAATGGGGAGGATGTCACTGGTTTGGACAGTGTTAAGGACATCCCTGTGGTGTACAGTTGATAGGATATTTCTGTGGTGAACAGTGGGAAGAAGGTCCATGTGTTGGACAGTGGTGATGACATTTATGTTGTGGATTGTGGGAAGGATGTATATGTTGTGGATATTGGGAAGGACCTCCGGGTGGTGGACACTGGGAAGCATGTCCCTATCATGTACAGTGGGGAGGAACACCATGTGGTGGACATTGGGAAAAACCTTTTGATGGACAGTGAAAAAGATGACCCACTTGTGCACAGTGGGGAGTACGTCCCTGTGGTGGAAAGTGAGAAGAACATCCCTGTTATGTTCTGAGGGGAGGATATCACTGAGGTGGACAGTGAGAAGGACGTCCCTGTGGTGGACAGCAGGGAGGAACTTTATGTTTTGAATTGTGGAAAGGACATCCCTGTGGTAGGCAGTGAGGAGGACATCCCTGTGGTGGACAGTAGGAAGGATTTCACTATTGTGGACAATGGGGAGGATGTTACTGTGGTGCACTGGAGAATGTCATTGTGGTGCATAGTCAGAAGGATGTCCATATGGTAGAGAGTGCATAGGATATCTCTGTGGTGGACAGTGGTTAGTACATCCCTGTTGTGCCCAGTGGGGAGGGTGTCCCTGTTGTTTACCATGGGAAGGACTTCACTGCGTTTGATAGTAGAGATTATATCCCTGTTGTACACAGGAGGATATCCCTGTGGTGCACAGTGGGGAGGATGTCCCTGTTGTTTACAGTAGGAAGGACTTCACTGTGTTGGATAGTTGGGGGGACATCCATGTTGTAGACAGTTGGGAGGATGTCTCTCTGTTGGAGGGTTGAGAGGATTTCACAGTGGTGGACAGTTCATATGACGGCCTTGTAGACAGTAAGAACAATGTTACTGTGGTGCACAAGAGAATGTCTCTTTGGTGGACAGTGAGAAGGATGTCCTTGTTGTGGGGAGTGCAGAGGACATCTCTGGGGTGTACAATGATAAGAACCTCCATGTTGTGCACAGGAGGATGTTTCTGAGGTGTACAGTGGAAAAGACATCACTGTGGTGGAAAGGAAGAAGGATGTTCCTGTTTTGGAAAGTGGGGAGGACCTCCCTGTGGTGGACAATGCGTAGGATTTCCCTGTGGTTTACATTGTGGAGGATAATCTTGTTGTGGACAGTGGTGAGGATTTCCCTGTAGTGGACATTGGTGAGGACAACCATGTTGTGGACAGTCGTAAGGATATCCTTGTGGTACACAGGAGGATGTCCCTGTGGTGAATAGTGGGAAGGACATCTCTTTGGTAAACAGATGAAAGGACATCCCTGTGGTGGACACTTGGGAGGACCTCAATGTGGTGGACAGTGGAGAGGACGTTTTTGTGGTGGACAGTGGGATGTACATGTTTGTTTTGGACAGTGAAGAGGATGTCAATGTGGTGGACAGTGGAAAGCACATCCCTGTGGTGGACAGTAGAGAGGACTTCCCTGTGGTGGACAGTAAGAAGGAGGTCCTTGTGGTGGACAGAGGGAAGGTCATATATATTGTGGACTGTGGGAAGAATGTCCCTGTTTTGGACATTGGGAAAGACCTCTTTGTGGTGGACAGTGGGAAGGGTGTGCCTCTGGTGGACAGTGGGCAAGACCTCGATGTGGTGGACAGTTGGAAGTACTTGACTGTTATGATTTGAAGAGATGATATCACTGAGGTGGACAGTGGGAAGGATGTCCTCTTGGTGGACAGTGGGGAGGACCTTTCTGGTGTGATTAGTGGGAAGGACATCCCTGTTGTAGACAGTGAGGAGGACATCCCGGTGGTGGACGGTGGGGAGGATTTCACTGTGATGGACAGTGGGAAGGATATTAGTGTGATGCACTAGAGAATGTCTCTGTGGTGCATAGTTGGGAGGATGTCCATATGGTGGAGAGTGTGGAGGACATCTCTGTGGTGGACAGTGGTTAGGACATCCCTGTTGTGCACAGGAGGATGTCCCTGTGGTGCACAGTGTGGAGGATGTCCCTGTTGTTTAGAGTGGGAAGGACTTCACTGTGTTTGATAGTTGGGAGGACATCCATGTTGTGGACAGTTGGGAGGATGTCCCTGTGTTGGAGAGTTAAGAGGATTTCACTGTCGTGGACAGTGTGGATGACGGCCTTGTGGAGAGTAAGGACAACACTCCTTTGGTGCACAAGAGAATGTCCCTTTAGTGGACCGTAGGAAGTATATCCTTGTAGTGGGGAATGCAAAAAACATCTCTGGGGTGGACAGTGGTGAGGACCTGCCTGGTGTGCACTGGAAGATGTCCCTGTTATGCACAGTCATGAGGACTTCCCTCTTGTGAACATTAGATTGTTCCTGTGGTGCACAGTAGGGAGGATGTCCCTGTCTTTAACAGTGGGAAAGAACACCTCTGTGGTGGACATTGATGAGGACAATCCTGTGGTAAAGAGGAGGGAAACATCCCTGTGGTGGACAGTATGGTTCAAGTCTCTGTGGTAGACAAAGGAAGGATATCACTGTGGTGGACAATTTGGAGGATGTCCTTGTGGTGGACAGTGGGATGGATGTCCATTTGATGGACAGTGTGAAGAATATCCCTGTCTTAGACAGTGCTGAGGACGTCCATGTGATGGACAGTGGGGAGGATGTCCATGTGGTGGACTGTTGGAAGAATGTCCCTGTGTTGGACTGTGGGAAAGACATCTCTTTGGTGGACAGTGGGTATGATGTCCCTGTGGTGGACAGTCAGTTGGACCTCTCTATGGTGGACAAAAGAACGATGTCCCCTAGGTGGACAATGGGAAGGATGACTCTCTTGTGGAAAGTTGGAAAGATATCCCTGTGATGGACAGTGGGGAGGACATCCCTGTGGTGAAGAGTGGTGAGGACCTTTCTGTGGTGCACTGGAGAACATCCTTTTGGTGGACTGTGGGAAGGATGTCAATATTTTGGAAAATGAAGAGGACATCTCTGGGGTGGACAATGGTGAGGACGTCTATGGTGTGCACCGGAAGACGTCCCTGTGGTGCACATTCATGAGGACATCTCAATTGTGCACAGGAGAATGTCCTGTGGAGTACAGTGGGGAGGATATCCCTGTGGTTTGCAGTGGGACAGACGTCCCTGTGTTTGATAGTTTCGAGGAAATCCTTGGGGTGGACTGTGGAAAGGAAGTCTCTGTGGTAGACTTTGGTGAGAAAATTTCACTGTGGTGGACAGTGGGGATGATGGCCTTGTGAACAGTGGGGAGGAGGTTCCTGTGGTGCACAAGAAAATGTCTCTTTGGTGGACAGTGTGAAGCATTTCCCTGGAGTGGAGAGTGCAGAGGACATCTCTGGGTTGGACAATAGTAAGAATATTTCTGTTATGCACAGAAGAATGTCCCTGTGGTGGACAGTGGAAAGGATGTTCCTGTGGTGAACAGTGGGAAGGATTTCCCTGTGTTGGACATTGGTGAGGATGACCCTGTGTTAATAATGGTAAGGATGTCCCTGTAGTGGACAGCAGGAAGATCCTTTCTGTGGTGGACAGTGGGTAGGATGTCCCTGTGATGGAAAGAGGGGAGGTAGTCACTGAGGTGGTCAGTGGGAAGGACATCCCTGTGGTATAGATTGGTGAGTACTTCACTGTAGTGCACATTGAGGAGGACAACCCGGTGGATTACACTGTGGAGGACATCCGTGTGGTAGACTACGGGGAGGACGTCCCTGTCATGGACGGTGGAGAGGACTTTCCAGTGGTGGACAGTGGGGTGGATATCCATGTAGTCGACAGTTGGAAGGACGTCCCTGTGATGGACTGTGGGAAGGTCATTTATTTGGTTTAGAGTGGGAAGGACATTCATGTGGTGGACAGCAGGGAGGACCTCCCTGTGGTGGACAGTAGGAAGGATGTCCCTGTGGTAGACATTGGTGAGGAAGCCACTGTCTTGGACCATAAAGAAAATATCCCTGTGGTGGACAATAGGGTGGACATTCCTTTGGTTGACACTGGGGAAAATGTCCCTGTGGTAGACAGTTGGAAGAACATATTTCTGGTGGACAGTGGGAATGACGTCCCTGTGGTGGATAGATGGAAGGACGTCACTGTTGTGGAAATTGAAGAGGACTTCCCTTTGGTGGACTGTAGTGAGTACGTCCCTGTGGTGGCCAGTGGAGAGGATGTCTTCTGGTGGACACTGCTGAGAACGTTTCTCTGGTGCAAAGGAGAACATCCCTTTGGCGGACAATGGCAATGATGTCGCTGTTGTGGAGAGTGCGGAGACATCTTTGAGGTAGACAGTGGTGAAGATGTCCCTGTTGTGCACTGGAAGATGTCCCTGTGGTGCACAGTCATAAGGATGACCCTGTTGTGCACAGGAGGATGTACCTGTGGTGCACAGTGGGGAGGATGTTATTGTTTTGAACAATGGGAAAGAACACCCCTGTGGTGGACATTGGTGAGGATGCCTTTGTTGTGGACAGTGGGGAAACATCTCTGTGGTGGACAGAGGGATGGACATCTTTGTGGTTGATGGGCGAAAGATGTCCCTGTGGTTGAGTGTGCTGAGGACAACTCTGGGTTGGACATTGGTGAGATAATCCCTGTGGTGGACAATGTGCTGAATGTCCCTGAGGCTGATAGAGTGTAGGATGCTCCTATAGTGGACAGAGTGGAGTTGGTATCTCTGGTGGACAGTGGTAAGAAAGTCCTTGTGGTGGACAGTGAAGAGGACATCCCTCTGGTGGACAGTGGAAAGGACATCACTGTGGTGGACAGTAGATAGGACCTCCCTGTGGTAGAGAGTGGGAAGGATGTCCCTGTTGTGTAGAGTGAGAAGGACGTTTATGTTGTGGACATTAAAATGACGTCCCTTTTGTGGACATTGGGAAGGACCTCATTGTGGTGAACAGTGGAAGGATATCCTTTGGTGGACAATTGGGAGGACATCCCTGTGGTGGACAGTGGGAAGGACATCTCTGTGGTGGACAATGAAGAGGAAATCTCTGTGTTGGACAGTTGGTATGACATCCCTGTGGTAGAAGAGAGGACTTCCCTGTTGTGGACAGTGGGAAGGAGGTCCCTGTGATGGACATTGGAAGGACATATATAGTGTGGACTGTGGAAGGACGTCCCTGTTGTCGATATAGGAAAAGACCATTTGGTGGACAGTGGGAAGGATGTCCCTCTTGTGAACAGTTGGGAGGATGTCCCTGTGGTGGAAAGTGGGAAGGACATCCCTCTTATGGTCGGAGGGGAGGATATCACTGAGGTGGACAGAGAGAAGGCAGTCCCTGTGGTGGACAAGCAGGAAAGAACGTTTCTGTTTGAATTGTGTGAAGGACATCTCTGTTGCAGACATTGGGGAGGACATCCCTGTGGTGGACAGTGGGGAGGATTTCACTGTGGTGGACAGTGGGGAAGATGTTATTGTGGTGCACTGGAAAATGTCCATGTGGTGCATAGTCAGAAGGATGTCAATATGCTGGAGACTGTGGAGGACATCTCTGTGGTAGAATGTGGTTAGGACATCCCTGTTGTGCCCAGTGGGGAGGATGTCCCTATTGTTTACAGTGGGAAAGACTTCACTGTTTTTGATAGTTGGGAGGACATCCCTGTTGTGCACAGTTGGGAGGATGTCACTGTGGTGGAGAGTTGAGTGGATTTCACTGTGGTGGACAATGCAGATGAAGACCTTGTAGACAGTAAGAACAAAGTTCCTGTGGTGCACAAGAGAATATCTTTTTGGTGGACAGTGAGAAATATGTCCTTGTATTTAGGAGTGCAGAGGATATCTCTGGGGTATACATTAGTAAAAACATCCCTGTTGTGCACAGGAGGATGTCCCTGTGGTGTACAGTGGGGAGGACATCACTGTGGTGGACAGGCAGAAGGATGTTCCTGTTGTGGACAGTGGGGAGGAACTTCCAGTGGTGGACAATGTGTCGGATGTCCCTGTGGTTTACAGTGTGGAGGATATTCTTGTTGTGGAGAGTGGGGAGGATGCCGCTGTAGTGGACATTGGTGAGGACACCCATATTGTGGACAGTGGTAACGATGTCCTTGTGGTTCACGGGAGGATTTCCCTGTGGTGGACAGTGGGAAGGACATCTCTTTGGTGAACAGTGGAAAGGACGTCCCTGTGGTGGACAGTTGGGAGGATCTCTCTGTGCTGGTCAGAGGAGAGGACATTTCTGTGGTGGAAAGTGGGATGTACATGTTTGTTGTGGAGAGTGCTGAGGATGTCAATGTGGTGGACAGTGGAAAGGACATTCCTGTGGTGGACAGTAGAAAGAACTTCCCTGTGGTGGACATTGGGAAAGAGGTCCCTGTGGTGGACAGTGTTAAAGACATCCATGATATGATCTGAGGAGAGGATTATACTGAGGTGGACAGTGGGAAGGATGTTCTCTTGGAGGACAGCGAGGAGGACCTTCTGTTGTGAATAGTGGGAAGGACATCCCTGTTGTAGACAGTGGGGAGGACATCACGGTGCTGGACACTGGGGAGGATTTCACTGTGATGTAGAGTGGGGAAGATGTTACTGTGGTGCACTGGAGAATGTCCCTGTAGTGTATAATTGTAAGGATGGCCATATGATGGAGAGTGCGGAGGACATCTCTGTGGTGGACAGTCGTTAGGACATCCCTGTTTTGCACAGGAGGATGTCCTGTGGTGTACAGTGGGGAAGGAAATCCCTTTGGTGGAGAGTGAAGAGGACTTTTCCTGTGGTGTACGATTGAAATGACGTCCTTGTGGTCGACAGTGGGAAGGACATCCCTTTGGAGGACAGTGGGGAGGACATCACTGTGGTGGAAATGCAGAAGGATGTCTCTGTGGTGGACTGAGGAGAGGACCTCCCTGTGGTGGACAGTGGGTAGGATGTCCCTGTGGTTTACACTGTGGAGGATATTTGTGTGGTTGATGGCATTGAGGACTTCCCTGTAGTGCATATGGTTTAGGACAACCATGTTGTGGACAGTGGTAAGGATGTCCTTATTGTACACAGGAGGATGTCCCTGTGGAGGACAGTGGAAGGACATCTGTTTGTTGGACCATGTAAAGGATGTCCCTGTGGTGGACAATTGGGAGGACCTACCCATGGTGGGCAGTGGGGAGGATATTTCTGTTTGTGGACGGTGGGATGTACATCTCTGTGGTGGAATATGGGGAGGACATCACTTTGGTGGACAGTGGGGATGACCTTTCTGTGGTGGTATGTGGGAAGAATGTCCCTGTGGAGGACAGCAGGGAGGACATCTCTGTTGTGGAGAGTGGAAAGAATATTCCTGTGGTGCAACAGTTGTGAGGACGTCCCTGTTGTGCATAGGAGGGATGTCGCTGTGGTGCAAAGTGAGGAGGATATTTCTTTTCTGGACAGTGGGAAAAGACGTCCATGTGGTGGACTGTGGGGAGGTCCACTCTGTATTGAATATTGGGGAGGATGTCCTTGTGGTGGACAGTTGAAGGTTGTCCATGTTGTGGACCAAGGGGAGTACGTCCCTATGATGGAGTTGTGGGGGAGGGCCTCCCTGTGGTGGACATGGGTAGGATGTCTCTGTGAGTAACAGTGCGGAGAACATGCCTGTTTAAAGTGGGGAGATCATCCTTGTGGTAGACAGTGGGGAGGACATTTCTGTGGTGAACAGTGGGAAGAATGTCCTGTGGTGAACTGCGGAAAAAAACCACTCTGTGGTGTACAATGAGAAGGAAGTCCCTCTGGTGGACACTGGAGAGGATGTACCTGTGGTGGACAGTGGGAAGGACATTTTATGGTGGACAGTGGGAAGACTGTTCCTGTGGTGGAGAGCAGAGAAGACCTCTCTGTGCTGGACAGTGGGAAGGACATCCCTGTGGTGGACAGTGGTGAGGACGACCCTGTGGGGGACAGTGTTAAGGATGCCCCTGTGGTGGACAGGGTGCACCCAACTTTGGTGGACAGTGGGAATGATATCCCTGTGATGGACAATGCAAAGTATGTTCCTGTGGTGGATAGTGGTGAGGTCATCCCTCTTGTAAACAAGAGGATGTCCTTGTGGTGGACAGGGCGTAGGAATACACTCTGATGGACTGTGGGATAGGTTGTTCCTGTGGTGGAGAGTGGGAAAACCTCTATGTGATGGACAGTGGGGAAGATGACTGGGTTGTGGACAGTGGGAAGGATATCCTTTGGTGGACAGTGGGAAGGACGTTCCTGTGGTGGACTGTGGGGGAGGAAACTCCATGGGGTGGGACAGTTGGCAGGATGTACCTGTGGTGGACAGTGTGTAGGACCTTTTTTGGACAGTGGATGGACGTCCTTGTGCAGGACAGTAGGGAGTACGTTCCTGATTGTTACAGTGGATGATGTTTCTGTATGGACAGTTGGGAACATATTTGTGTGGTGGACAGTTAGGAAGACGTCCTGTGGTAAACAGAGGGAGGGAAGTCGTTTTTGTGGACAGCGAATGGTATGTCCATGTGGGTGGACAATGGGGAAGACATCCATGTTGTAGACAGTGGGAAGGACATCCCTGTGGTGGACAGTGGGGAGGATTCACTGTGGTGGAGAGGGGGGAGGATGTTACTGTGGTTCACAGGAGAATGTCCTTGTGGTGCATAGTCAGAAGGATGTATATATGGTGGAGAGTGCGGAGGACATCTCTGTGGCTGACAGTGGTTAGGACATCGCTGTTGTGTCCAGTGTGGAGGATGTCCCTGTTGTTACAGTGGGAAGGACTCACAGTGTTTGATAGTTGGGAGGACATCCCTGTTGTGGACAGTTGGGAGGATGTCACTGTGGTGGAGAGTTGAGAGGCTTTCACTCTGCGTGGACAGTGCAGATGATGGCCTTGTAGACAATAAGAACAAGTTCCTGTGGTGCACAGAGAATCGTTTCTTTTGGGACAGTGAGAAGGATGTCCTTGTAGTGGGGAGTGCAGAAGACATCTATGGGTACAGTGGAGGTAAGGAACATCCCTGTTGCACAGGAGGATGTCCATGAGGTGTACAGTGTGGAAGACATCACTGTGGTGGACAGGCAGAAGGATGTTTGTTGTGGACAGTGGGGAGGACCTCATTGTGGTGAACATGTGTGTAAATCTACTTTATAGTGTGGAGGATAATCATGCTGTGGAAACAGTGGTTAGTAGTCCCGAGTGGACATTGCCCACGTGAGGGACAACCATGTTGTGGGACAGTGGTATAAGGTGTCCTTGTGGTACACAGGAGAAACGTCCCTGTGGTGAGTTAGTGGGAAGGACTCTCTTTGTGAACAGTGGAACGGACTTCCGTGTGGGGACAGCGTGGGAGGACTTCCTATGGTGGACAGTGGAGAGGATTGTTTACTTGTGGGACCAGTGGATGTAAATGTTTGTTGTGGACAGTAAGGAGGATG
>NW_023045909.1:0-34159 GCF_011762505.2 Arvicanthis niloticus
AAGACAGAAGGGAATCCAGAGATAGGAGAGAACAGAAAGTCATCCAGAGTGAGGAGAGAGCAGAAGAGCATCCACAGAGAGGAGAAGACAGTAGGGCATCCAGTGTAAGGAGAGAACAGAAGGGCATCCAGAAAGAGGAGAGAGCAGATGTACATCCAGAGAGAGGAGAAGACAGAAGGGCATCCGGAGAGAGGAGAAAACAAAAGTGTATCCAGAGAGAGGAGAAGATAGAAGAGAAGCTGTTGAGACAAGAGAACAGAAGGGCACAGGGAGAGAGGAGAAGACGGAAAAGCATCCAGAGCCAGAAGAGGACAGAAGGGCATCCAGAGGTAGGAAAAAACAGAAGGACATCCAGAGAGAGGAGAGGGAAGAAGGGCATCCCAAGAGAGGAGAGAATGGAAGGGCATCCAGAGAGAGGAGAAGACAGAAGGTCATCCAGAGAGAGGAGAGAACAGAAGGGTATCCAGAAAGAGGAGAGAACAGAAGGGCATCCCGAGAAAGGAGAGAGCAGAAAGGCATCCAGAGAGAGAAGAAGACAGTAGGGCATCTGCAGTGAGGAGAGAACAGAAAAGCATCCAGAGAAAGTAGAAGACAGAAGGGAAGCCGGAGATACGAGAGAACAGAGAGGCATCCAGAGAGAATAGATGACAGAAGGGCATCTAGAGAGAGGAGAGAAGAGAAGGGCATCCAGCGAGAGGAGAAGATAAAAAGGGAATCCAGAGAGAGGAGAGAACAAAAGGGCATCCAGAGAGAGGAGAGAAGGGCATCCATAGAGAGAAGAGGACAGAAGGGTATCCAGAGAGAGAAGAGGACAGAAGGGTATCCAGAGAGAGGATAGGACAAAAGGGTATCCAGAGAGATGAGATTGAAGAAGGGCATCCAGAGAGAGGGGAATACAGAAGGGATCCAGAGAGAGGGGAGAATAGAAAGCCATCCAGAGAAAGGAGAAGACAGAAGTGCATCCATGAAGAGGACAGTTCAGAAGGGCATCCAGAGATAGAAGTCAGAAATTCCTCCAAAGAGAGGAGAGAACTGAAGGACATCCAGAGAGCCGAGAAGACAGAAGGACATCCAGAGAGAGGCGAGAACATAAGGGAATCCACAGAGATGAGAGGAGAGAAGTTCATGTAGAGAGGAGAGAACAAATGGTCATCTAGAGAGAGGATAGAAGAGAAGGGCATCCTTAGAGAGAAGAAGACAGAAGAGCATGCAGAGAGAGGAGAAGACAGAAGGGCATCAAGAGAGAGGAGAATACTGAAGGGCATTAGAAGGAGCAGAAAACAGAAGGGCTTCCAGATGGAGGAGAATACAAAAGGGTACCCAGATAGAGGAGAGGACAGAAGGGCATCCAGAGAGAGGAGATAACATAACGGCTTTGAGATAGAGGAGAGCACATAAGCGCATCTTTAAAGAGGAGAAGAGAGACTGCATCTAGATGGTGTTGAGGACAAATGGGCATCCTGAGAGAAGAGAGGACAGAAGGGCATCAAGGAGAGAAGAAAACAGAAGGGCATCCAGAGAGAGAGAAAAGTACAGAAGGGGATCTAGAGAGAGAAGAGAACAGAAGGGCATGCAGAAAGAGGAGAAGAGAGAAGGACATAGGGAGATAGGAGAAGACAGAAGGGCATCCAGAGACAGGAGAGGACAGAAGGGCATCCAGATGAAAGAGAGTGAAGAAGGGCATCCAGAGGGAGGAGAGGACAGAAGGGATCCCGAGAGAGGAAAGAACGGAAAGCCACCCAGAGTGAGGAGAAGACAGAATGGCATCTAGAGAAAAGTGAGAACAGAAAGGCATCCAGAGAGAGAAAGATCAAAAGAGCATCCATGGAGAGGAGAAAACAGAAGGGCTTCCAGAGAGAGGAGTGCACAGAAGCACATCTGGAAAGAGGAGAAGAGAGAAGTCATCCAGATAGAGAAGAGGACACAGGGACATCCTGAGAGAAGAGAGGACAGAAGGGCATCCAGGGGAGAAGAGAACCGAAAGAAATCCAGAGATAGTAGAGGACAAGAAGGGCATATAGAGAGAGCAGAGAATAGAAGGGCATCCAGAAAGAGGAGAAGACAGAAGGGCATCGGAAGTTAGGAGAAGACAGAAGGGCAGCCAGAGAGAGGAGAGGACAGAATGGCCTCCAGAGAGAAGAGAATGCAGAGGGTATCCAAAGAGAGGAGAAATTAAAAAGCCAATACAGAGAGTGGAGAGAACAGAAGGGCTTCCAGAGAGAGGAGCAGACAGAAGGGCATCCAGAGAGAGGAGAAAACAGAAGGGAGTCCATAGAGAGGAGAGAAGAGAAAAGCACCCAGAGAGAGGAGAAGACAGAAAAGAATCCAGAGAGAGGAGAGAGCAGAAGGGAATCCAGAGAGAGGAGAGAGCAGAAGGGAATCCAAAGAGTAGAGAAGACAAAAGGGCATCTGGAATGAGGAGAGAACAGAAGGGAATCCAGAGAGAGGAGAGACCAGAAGGGCATCCAGAGAGAGGAGAAGACAGAAGGCAATCCAAAGAGAGGAGAGTACAGAATGGCATCAAGAGAGAGGAGAGAGCAGAAGGGCATCCAGAGAGAGGAGAAGACAGAAAGGCATCTGTAGAGAGGAGAGAACAAAGGGCATCCAGAGAGAGGAGAAGACAGAAGGCAATCAAGAGAGAGAGAGTAGAGAGCAGAATGGCATCCAGAGAGAGGAGAATACTGAAGGGCATCCAGAGAGAGGAGAGAACAGAAGGTCATCCAGAAAAAGGAGAGAACAAAAGGGCATCCAAAGAGAGGAGAAGACAAAAGGGAATCCAGAGAGAAGAGAATACAGAAGGGCATCCGGAGAGAGGAGAGAACAGAATGGCATTCAGAGAGAGGAGAGGGCAAATGGGCATCCAGAGAGAGGAGAGAACAGAAGGATATCCAGAGAGAGGAGAAAATGGAAGGGTGTTCAGAGAGAGGAGAGGATAAAACCGCATCCAGAAAGAGGAGAAGACAGAAGGGAATCCAGAGAGAGGAGAGGACAGAAGGGCATCCATAGAGAGGAGAGAAAGAAGGGCATCCAGAGAGAGGAGGGGACAGAAGAGATCCAGAGATAGGGGAGAAGAGAAAGCCATCAAGAGAGAGGAGAAGACAGAAGTACATCCACGGAGAGGATAGGTCAGAAGGGCAACAAGAGAGAGGACAGAACAGAAGGGCAACCAGAGAGAGGAGAAGACAGAAACACATCCACAGAGAGGGGAGAACAGAATGGCATCCAGGGAGAAGAGAAATAAGAAGGGCATCCAGTGAGAGTAGAGAATAGAACGGTATCCAGAGAACAGATAAGACAGAAGAACATCCAGAGAGAGGAGAGAACCTAATGGCATCCAGAGAGAATAGAGGACAGAAGAGCATGTAGAGAGAGTGGATAACAGAAGGTTATCCAGAAAGAGGAGAAGAGAGAACGGCGTCAGGAGATAGGAGAAGACAAAAGGGCTTCAAGAGAGAGGAGATGGCAGAATGACCTCCAGAGAGAATCTAGAAAAGAAGGGCATCCAGAGAGAGGAGAGGTCAGAAGGGCATCCACAGAAAAGAGGAAAGAAGGCCATACAGATAGAGGAGAAGACAAAAGGGCATCAAGATAGAGGAGAGAACAGAAGGGCATCTCTAGAGAGGAGAGAATAGAAAGGAATCCAGAAAAGGAAAAGACAGAGCGAATCCAGAGAAGGGCGAGAACAGAAGGGCATTCGGAAACAGGAGAGACAGAAAGGCTTTGGGAGAGAGGAGAAGACAGAAGGTCATCCTGAGAGAGAAGAGAACAGAAGGGCATCCAGAAAGAGGAGAGTAAAGAAGAGCATCCAGAGAGAGGAGAGAGCAGAAGGGCATCCTGAGAGAGGAGAAGGCAATAGGTTGTCCGGAGAGAGTAAAGAACATAAGGGCATCCAGAGAGAGTAGAGAACAGAAGGGCATTTGTAGAGGTGAGAGAACAGAAGGGCATCCAGAGAGGAGAGAGAGCAGAAGGGCATCTGGTGAGAGGAGAAGAAAGAAAGGCATCTGGAGAGAGGAGAGAGCAGAGAGCAGAAGCGCATCCAGAAAGAGGAGAGAGCAGAAGGGCATCCAGAGAGAGGAGAAGACAGTAGGGCATTTGGAGAGAGGAGAGGAGAGAAGGGCATCCAGAAAAAGGAGAGGGCAGAAGGGCATCCAGAGAGAGGAGAAGACAATAGGGCATCTGGAGAGAGGAGAGAACAGAAGGGCACCCCGAGAGAGGAAAGAGCTGAAGGGCATCCAGAGAGAGGAGAAGTCCGAAGAGCATCCGGAGAGAAGAGAGAACAGAAATGCATCCAGATAAAGGAAAAGACAGAAGGGAAGCCAGAGAGATGAGAGAACAGAAGGGCATAGGGGGAGAGGTGAAGACAGAGGGGCATCCAGAGAGAGAAGAGGACAGAAGGGCATCCAGAGAGAAGAGAAGAAAGAAGAGCATCCATAGAGAGTAGAGAATAGAAAGGTATATAGAGAGCAGAGAAGACAAAAGTACATCCAGAGAGAGGAGAGTACATAAGGGCATCCAGAGAGAATAGAGGACAGAAGGGCATGCAGAGAGAGAAGACAACAGAAGGGTATCTAGAAAGAGGAGAAGACAGAAAAGCATCAGGAGATAAGAGAAGACAGAAAGGATTCCAGAGAGAAGAGAGGACAGAATGGCCTCCAGAGAGAAGAGAGAAAGGAAGGGCATCCAGTGAGAGGAAAGGTCAGAAGGGCATCCACAGAAAAGGGTAAAGAAGGCCATACAGAGATAGGAAAAAACAGAAGGGCATCTAGAGAGAGGAGAGAACAGAAGCGTATCCGAGAAGGAGAAGACAGATCGAATCCAGAGAGAGGAGAGAACAGAAGGGCATTCAGAGAGTGGAGAGAACAGAAGTGCATCTAGTGAGAGGAGAAGACAGAAGTCAATCCAGAGAGAGGAGAGAACAGAAGAGCATCCAGAGAGAGGAGAGAACAGAAGGGCATCCAGAGAGAGGAGAAGACATTAGGGCATCTGGAGAGAGGAGAGAACAGAAGGGCATTCACGGAGAGAGGAGAAGACATAAGGGCATACAGAGAGAGGAGAGGAGAGAAGGGCATCCATAGAGAAGAGAAGACAGAAAGGATTCCAGAGAGAAGAGAGGACAGAATGGCCTCCAGAGAGAAGAGACAAAGGAAGGGCATCCAGAGAGAGGAAAGGTCAGAAGGGCATCCACAGAAAAGGGTGAAGAAGGCCATACAGAGATAGGAAAAAACAGAAGGGCATCTAGAGAGAGGAGAGAACAGAAGCGTATCCGAGAAGGAGAAGACAGAGCGAATCCAGAGAGAGGAGAGAACAGAAGGGCATTCAGAGAGTGGAGAGAACAGAAGTGCATCTTGTGAGAGGAGAAGACAGAAGTCAATCCAGAGAAAGGAGAGAACAGAAGAGCATCCAGAGAGAGGAGAGAACAGAAGGGCATCCAGAGAGAGGAGAAGACATTAGGGCATCTGGAGAGAGGAGAGAACAGAAGGGCATTCACGGAGAGAGGAGAAGACATAAGGGCATACGGAGAGAGGAGAGGAGAGAAGGGCATCCATAGAGAGGAGAAGACAGAAGGGCATCCGGAGAGAGGAGAGAACAGAAGGGAATCCAGAAAGAGGAGAGAGCAGAAGGTCATCTGGAGATAGGGGAAGACAGCAGGTCATCCGGAGGGAGGAGAGTACAGAAGGGAAACCAGAAAGAGGAGAGAGCAGAAGATCATCCGGAGATAGGGGAAGACAGCAGGGCATCCGGAGGGAGGAATGTACAGAAGTGAAACCAGAAAGAGAAGACAGCAGAAAGGCATCCAGAGAGATGAGAAGACAGAAGGTCATCCGGAGAGAGGAGAAAACAGAAGGGCATCCAAAGAGAGGATAGAACAGAAGGGTTTCCAGAGAGAGGAGAGGACAAAATTGCATCCACAGAGAGGAGAGAAGAGAAGAGAATCCAGAAATATGAGAGAACAGAAGTCCATCTAGAGAAAGCAGAATAGTGAAGGACACTAAGAGAGAGAAGAGGAGAACACAGAAGGGCATCTAGAGAGAGGAGAAGACAGAATGGTATCCAGAGTGAGGAGAAAATTGTCAGGAATCCAGAGAGAAAAGAAGACAGAAGGGCATTGGGGGAGATGAGAGAACAGAAGGGCATAGGGAGAGAAGACAAGACAGAAGGGCATCCCGAGAGAGACGGTGACAGAAGGGCATCCAGAGAGAGGAGTGCACAGAAGGGCATTCAGAGAAACAAGAGAACAGAGAGGCATCCAGAGAGAATAGAGGACAGAAGGGAATAAAAAGAGAGGAGAGAAGAGAAGTGCATCCAGTGAGAGGACAACACAAAAAAAGAATCCAGACCAAGGAGAAAACAGAAGGGAATCCAGACAGAGGAGAGAACAGAAGGGCATCCAGACAGAGGAGAGGACAGGAGGTCTTCCAGATAGAGAAGAGTGAAGAAGTGCTTCCAGAGATAGCAGAGGACAGAAGAGATCCAGATAGAGGGGAGAACAGAAAGCTATCCAGAGAGAGGAAACGACAGAAGGGAATCTAGAGGGAGGATAGAACAGAAGGGCATCCAGAGAGAGGAGAGATCATAATGGCATCCATGGAGAGGAGAGTTCAGAAGGGCATCCAGAAAGAGGAGAAGACAGAAACACATCCACAGAGAGGAACGAACTGAAGGCATCCAGATAGTGGAGAAGATAGAAGGGCATCCAGAGAGAGGAGAGAACATAAGGTCATCCAGAGAAATGAGAGGACAGAAGTTCATATAGAGAGAGGAGAGAACAAAAGGGCATTCAGAGAGAGGAGAAGACAGAAGCATGTGCAGAGAGAGGAGAGGACAGAAGGGTATCAAGAGAGAGGAGAGTACAGAAGGGCATTCAGAGGGAGGAGAGAAAAAAAGGGCATCCAGAGGGAGGAGAATACAGAAGGGCACCCAGAGAGAGACAGAGGACAGAAGGGCATCCAGAGAGAGGAGAGAAAAGAAGGGTATCCAATAAGAGTATAAAACAGAAGGGTTTCCAGAGAGACGAGAGGACAAAATTGCATCCACAGAGAGGAGAGAATAGAAGAGAATCCAGAAAGACAAGAGAACAGAAGCCCATCCAGAGAGAGCAGAATAGTGAAGGACACCTACAGAGAAATAGGAGAACACAGAAGGGCATCTAGAGAGAGGAGAAGACAGAATGGTGTCCAGAGTGAGGAGAAAATTGTCAGGAATCCAGAGAGAAAAGAATACATAAGGGCATCGGGAGAGATGAGAGAACAGAAGGGCATAGGGAGAGAAGACAAGACAGAAGGGCATCCTGAGAGAGACGGTGACAGAAGGGCATCCAGAGAGAGGAGTGCATAGAAGGGCATCCAGAGAAACAAGAGAACAGAGAGGCATCCAGAGAGAATACAGGACAGAAGGGCATCAAGAGAGAGGAGAGAAGAGAAGGGCATCCAGTGTGAAGAGAACACAAAAAAAGAATCTAGACTGAGGAGAGAACAGAAGGGCATCCAGACAGAGGAGAGGACAGACGGGCATGCAGAGAGAGGAGAGGACAGGAGGTCTTCCAGATAGAGAAGAATGAAAAAGGGCATCCAGAGTTAGCAAAGAACAGAAGGGATCCAGATAGAGGAGAGAACAGAAAGCCATCCAGAGAGAGGAAAAGACAGAAGGGCATCTAGAGGGAGGAGAGAACAGAAGGGCACCCAGAGAGAGGAGAGATCACAAGGGCATCCATGGAGAGGAGAGTTCAGAAAGGCATCCACAGGGAGGAGAAGACAGAAACTCATCCATAGAAAGGAAAGAACTGAAGGGCATCCAGAGAGCAGAGAAGGTAGAAGGGCATCCAGAGAGAGGAGAGAACATAAGATCATCAGAGAAATGAGAGGACAGAAGTTCATGTAGAGAGAGGATAGAACAAAAAGGCATCCAGAGAGAGGAGAAAACAGAAGGATATGCAGAGAGAGGAGAAGACAGAAGGGTATCAAGAGAGAGGAGAGATCAGAAGGGCATCCATGGAGAGGAGAGTTCAGAAGGGCATCCACAGAGAGGAGAAGACAGAAAGGCATCCACAGAGAGGAAAGAACTGAAGGGCATCCAGAGAGAGGAGAGAACATAAGGTCATCCAGAGAAATGAGAGGACAGAAGTTCATGTAGAGAGAGGAGAGAACAAAAGGGCATCCAGAGAGAGGAGAAGACAGAAGGATATGCAGAGAGAGGAGAGGACAGAAGGGCATCAAGAGAGAGAAGAGTACAGATGCACATTCAGAGACAGGAGAGAACAAAAGGGCATCCAGAGCGAGGAGAATACAAAAGGGCACCCAGAGAGAGGAGAGGACAGAAGGGCATTCAGAGAGAGGAGAAAACAGAACAGCATCCAGAGAGAGGAGAAAAGAGAAGGGCTTTCAGAGAGAGGAGAGCACAGAAGCGCATCTGGAAAGAGGAGAAGAGAGATGGCATCCAGATGGCGAAGAGGACAAATGGGCATCCTGAGAAAGGAGAGGACAGAAGAGCATCTAGAGAGAGCAGAGAACAGAAGGGCATCCAGAATAAGGAGAGGACGGAAGGGCATCGGGTGTTAGGAGAACACAGAAGGCATCCAGAGAGAGGAGAGGACAGAATGGCCTCCAGAGAGAAGAGAAGGCAGAGCGCATCCACAGAGAGGAGAGGAAAGTAGTGCATGCACAAAAAAGAATACAGAAGGCCATACAGAGAGAGGAAAAAACAGAAGGGCATCCAGAAAGAGGTGAGAACAGAAGGACATTCAGAGAGAAAAGAAGACAGAAGGGAATCTAAAGTGTGGAGAGAATTGTAGGGAATCCAGAGAGAGGAGAAGACAGAAGGGCATCAGAAGAGAGGGGAGAATAGAAGGGCATCAGGAGAGAGGAGAAGACAGAAGGGCATCCAGAGAGAGGAGATGAGAGAAGGGCATCCAGAAAAAAGAGAAGACAGAAGGGAATCCATAGAGAGGAGAGGACAGAAGGGCATCCAGAGGGAGGAGAGAACAGAAGGGCATTCAGAGACGGGAGAGAGCACAAGGGCATCCAGAGAGAGGAGAAGACAAATGGGCATCCAGTAATAGGAGAGGATGGAAGGGCATCCAGGGAGAGGAGAGTACAGAAGCGCATCCAGAGAGAAAAGAAAACAGAAGGGTGTCCAGAGAGAGGAGAGAACAGAAAGGCATGCAGAAAGACGAGAAGAAAGAACAGCTTCTAGAGAGAGGAGAGAACAGAAGGGCATCTAGAGAGAGGAGAGAACAGAAGGGCATCCAGAGAGAGGAGATAACAGAGAGGCATCTAGAGAGAGGAGAGAACAGATGGCCATCCAGAGAGTGGAGAAGACAGAAGGGCTTCCAGAGAGAGGAGAGAACAGAAGGGCATCTGGAAAGAGGAGAAGAGAGAAGGCATCTAGATCTAGAAGAAAAAAGACAGGTATCCTGAGTGACTAGAGGACAGCAGGTCATCCAGGGAGAGAAGAGAACAGATGGGCATCCAGAGAGAGGAGAAGGAAGAAGGGAATCCAGAGAGAGGAGAGAACAGAAGGGCATCCAGAGAGAGTAGAGGACACAAGGGCATCCAGTGAGAGGAAAGACCAGAAGGGCATTCAGAGAGAGGATAGAACAGAAGGGTATCTAGAGGGAGGAGAGGACAAAATGGCATCCAGTGAGAGGAGAGAACAGAAGGGCAACCAGAGAAAGGAGAAGAAAGAAGGGCATCTAGAAAGAGGAGAGGACAGAAGGACATCCCGAGAGAAGAGATAACAGAAGAGCATCCAGAGTGATGAGAGAACAGGAGAGAATTCAGAAAGAGGAGAGAAGAGAAGGCCATACAGAGTAAGCAGAAGACTGAAGGACATCGAGAGAGAGAAAAGGACAGAAGGGCATCCATAGAGAGGAGAGGACAGAATGGTATCCAGTGAGATGAGAGAAAAGAGGCCATCTAGTGAGAGGAGAAGACAGAAGGGTATCCTGCATGAGGAGAAAATTTTCGGGCATCCAAGGAGAGGAGAAAAAAGAAGGGCATAGGGAGAGATGAGAGAAAATAAGGGCATAGGGAGAAAGGAGAAGACAGAAGGGCATCTGGAAAGAGGAGAGGGCAGAAGGGCATCCAAAAACAGGAGAGCACAGAAGGGCATCCAGAGAGAAAAGAGAATAGAGGACAGAAGGCCATCTAGAGAGATTAGAGAAGAGAAGGGCATCCAGAGAGAGGAGAGGACAGAAGGGCATCTAGAGAGAGGAGAGGACAGAAAGGCATCCAGAGAGAGGAGAGGACAGAAGGGCATCCAGAGAAAGGTGAGGACACAAGGGAATCCCTAGAGAGGAGAGTGAAGAAGGGCATCCAGAGAGAGGAGAACACTTAATGGCTTCCAGAGAGAGGAGAGCACAGAAGCGTATCTGGAAAGAGAAGAAGAGAGGAGGCATCCAGAAGGAGAAGAAGACAGACAGACGGGCATCCTGAGAGAGGTGAGGACAGAAAGGCATCCAGGTAGAGGAGAGTGAAGAAGGGCATTCAGAGAGAAGAGAGGACAGAGGGATGCAGAAAGAGGTGAGGAGAGAAGGGCATCCAGAGAGAGAGAGAGAGAGAGAGAGAGAGAGAGAGAGAGAGAGAGAGAGAGAAGACAGAAGGGCATCCATGGAGAGAAGAGGTCAGAAGGGCATCCCGAGTGAGGAGAGAACAGTGACACATCCAGATATAATAGAGGACAGAAGGGCATCCAGAGATAAGAGAGTGAAGAAGGGCATGCAGAGAGAGGAGAGGACAGAAGTGCGTCTTTAGAGAGGTGAGGAGAGAAAGGCATCCAGAGAGAGGAGAGTGAAGAAGGGCATCCAGCTAGAGGAGAGGACAGAAGGGATCCAGAGAGAGGAGAGAACAGAAAGCCATCCAAGAGAGGAGAAGACAGAAGGGCATCCATGGAGAGAAGAGATCAGAAGGGCATCCAGAGAGAGGAGAGAACAGAAGGGCATCCAGAGAGAGGAGAAGACAGAAACACATCCAAAGAGAGAAGAGGACAGAGGGGATTAAGAGAGAGGAGAGAACTGAAAGTCATCCAGAGAGAGAGAGAAGACAGAAGGGCAACAATGGAGAGAAGAGGTCAGAAGGGCATACCGAGAGAGCAGAGAACAGAGAGGCATCCAGAGATATTAGAGGACAGATGGGCATCCAGAGAGAGGAGAAGACAGAAGGGCATCCTGAGAAAGGAGAGTGAAGAAGGGCATCCAGAGAGAGGAGAGGACAGAAGGGCATCCAGAGAGAGGAGAGGGCAGACAGGCATCCAGAGAGAGGAGAGTGCAAAAGGGCATCCAGAGAGAGGAGAGAAAACAAGGGATCCAGAAAGAGGAGAGAACAGAAAGCTATCCAAATAGAGGAGAAGACAGAAGGGCATCCATGGAGAGAAGAGTTCAGAAGGGCATTCAGAGAGAGGAGAGAACAGAAGGGCATCCATGGAGAGAAGAGTTCAGAAGGGCATTCAGAGAGAGGAGAGGACAGAAGGGGATCGGGAGATAGGAGAAGACAAAAAAGGCATCCAGAGAAAGAAGAAGACAGAAGAGCATCCAGATGGAGGAGAGCGAAGTAGGGCATCTAGTTAGAGGAGAGAACAGAAGGGCATCCAGAGACAGGAGAGATCAGAATGGCATCCATGGAGAGTAGAGTTCAGAAGGACATCCAGAAAGAGGGGAAGACAGAAATGCATCCACAGAGAGGAGAAAACTGAAGAGCATCCAGAGAGCGGAGAAGACAGAAGGACATCCAAAGAGAGGAGAGAACATCAGGGCTCCGGAGCGATGAGAGGACAGAAGGGCATGTAGAGAGAGGAGAGAACAAAAGGGCATCCTGAGAGGAGAGATAACATAAGCCCATCCAGAGAGATGAGAGAACAAGAGAGAATCTAGAAAAGGAGAGAAGAGAAGCCCATCCAGAGAGAGCAGAAGACTGAAGGACAGCCAGAGATAAAAGAGGACAGAAGGGCATCCAGAAAAAGGAGAGGACAGAATGGCATCCAGTGAGATGAGAGAACAGAATGGAATCTAGAGAGAGAAGAAGACAGAAGGGTATCCAGAGTGAGGAGAAAATTGTCGAGCATCCAGAGAGAGGAGAAAACAGAAGGGCATCTGGAGAAACAAGAGAAAAGAAGGGCATAGGGAGAAAGGAGAAGACAGAAGGTCATCCAGAAAGAGGAGAGCACAAAAGGGCATCTAGAGAGAGGAGAGGAGAGAAGAGAATTGCACCCAGGGAGAGGAGAAGACAAAAAGGGAATCCCGAGAGATGAGAGAACAGAAGGACACCAAGAGAGAGGAGAGGACAGAAGGGTATTTAGAGAGAGGAGAGAACAGAGAGGCATCCAGGGATGATAGAAGACAGAAGGGCATCCAGAGAGAGGAGAGGACAAAATGGCATCCAGAGAGAGGAGAGGAAAGAAGTGATCCAGAGAGAGGAGAAAAAAGAAAGCTATCCAGAGAGAGGAGAATACAGAAGGGAATCCATTGAGAGAAGAGTTCAGAAGGGCATCCAGAATGAGGAGAGAACAGGATGGCATCCAGGAAAGAAGAGACCAGAAGGGCATCCAGAAAGAAGAGAGGACAGAAGGGCATCAAGAGAGAGAAGAGAATAGAAGAATGTGCAGAAAGAGGAGAAGACAGAAGGGTATCGGGAGATAGGAGAAGACAGAAGAACATCCAGAGAAAGGAGAGAACATAAGGGCATCCAGAGAGAATAGAGGACAGAAGGACATGAAGAGAGAGCAGAGAACAGAAGGTTATCCAGAAAGAGGAGAAGACATAAGGGCATCGGGAGATAAGAGAAGACAGAAGGACATCTAGAGAGCAGAGAGAACAGAAGAGCATTC
This sequence comes from Arvicanthis niloticus, assembly GCF_011762505.2. NCBI lineage: Eukaryota > Metazoa > Chordata > Mammalia > Rodentia > Muridae > Arvicanthis > Arvicanthis niloticus. The sequence continues at coordinate 12,817 of NW_023045909.1, forward strand.
AAAGAGAGGAGAGATCAGAAGGGCATCCATGGAGAGGAGAGTTCATAAGGGCATCCAGAAAGAGGAAAAGACAGAAACGCATCCCCAGAGAGGAGAGATCTGAAGGGCATCCAGAGAGTGGAGAAGAGAGAAGGGCATCCAGAGAGAGGAGAGAACATAAGGTCATCCAGAGAGATGATTGGACAGAAGGGCATGTAGAGAGAGCAGAAGGCAGAAAAAATCCAGAAAGAGGAGAAAACAGAAGGGCATCCAGAGATAGTAGAGGACAGAAGGGATCCAGAGAGAGGAGAGAACAGAAAGCCATCCAGAGAGAGGAGAAGACAGAAGGGCATCTATGGAGAGAATAGGTCAGAAGGGCATCCAGAGAGAGGAGAGAACAGAGAGGCATCCAGAGAGAATAGAGGACAGAAGGGTGTCTAGAGAGAGGAGAGATGAGAAGGGCACCCAGGAAGAGGAGAAGACAAAAAGGGAATCCAGAGAGAGGAGATTACAGAAGGGCACCAAGAGAGAGGAGAAGACAGAAGGGCATCCAGAGAGAGGAGAGGACAGTATGGCATCCAGAGAGAGGAGAGTGAAGAAAGGCATCCAGAGAGAGGAGAGGACAGAAGGGCATTCAGAGAGAGGTGAGGAGACAAGGGAATCCAGAGAGAGTAGAATGAAGAAGGGCATTCAGAGAGAGGAGAAAACAGAAGGTCGTACAGAGAGAGGAGAGAACAGAAGGGCATCCGTAAATAGGAGAAGAGAGGAGGCATCCAGATGGAGAAGAGGACCGACGGCCTTCCTGAGAGAGGAGAGGACAGTAGGGCATACAGGGAGAGAAGTGAACAGAAGGGCATCCCGAGAGAGGAGAGAACAAATGGTATCCAGGGAAAGGAGAAGACAGAAGGCCATCCAGAGAGAGGATTGGACAGAAGGGCATCCAGAGGGAGGAGAAGTCAGAAGAGCATCTGGAGGCAGGAGAGAACAGAAGGTCATCCAGAGAGAGGAGAAGAAAAAAAGGCATCCGGAGAGAGGAGAGCAGAAGGGTATCCAAAGAGAGGAGAGGGTAGAAGGGCATCCGGTAAGGGGAGAAGACAGAAGGGCATCCAGAGAAAGGAGAGATCAGAAGGGCTTCCAGAGAGAGGAGAGCACAGAAGCGCATCTGGAAAGAGGAGAAGAGAGAAGGCATCCAAATGGAGAAGTGGACACAAGGGCATCCTGAGAGAGGTGAGGACAGAAAGGCATTTATAGAGAGGAGAGTGAAGAAGGGCATCCAGAGAGAGGAGAGGAGAGAATGGATGCAGAGAGAGGAGAGAACACAAAGCCATCCAGAGAGAGGAGAAGACAGAAGGGCATCCATGGAGAGAAGAGGTCACAAGGGCATCCAGAGAGAGGAGAGTACAGAAGGGCATCCAGAGAGAGGAGAGTGAAGAAGGGCATGCAGAGAGGATAGGACAAAAGGGCATCCAGAGAGAGGTGAGGACAGAAGGGCATCCAGAGAGAAGAGAGTAAAAAAGGGCATCCAGAGAGAGGAGAGGACAAAAGTGATCCAGAGAGAGGAGAGAACAGAAAGCTGTCCAGTGAAAGAAGAATACAGAATGTCATCCATGGAGAGAAGAGTTCAGAAGGGCATCCAGAGTGAGGAGGTAACAGAATGGCATCCAAGAAAGAAGAGACCCGAAGGGCATCCAGAGAGAGGAGAGGATAGAAGGGCATCTAGAGAGAGAGGATAGAATAGAAAGACATCCAGAAAAAGGAGAAGACAGAAGGGTATCGGAAGATAGGAGAAGACAGAAGAACATCCAGAGAAAGGAGAGAACATAAGGGCATCCAGAGAGAATAGAGGACAGAAGGGCATGAAGAGAGAGCAGAAAACAGAAGGTTATCCAGGAAGAGGAGAAGACATAAAGGCATTGGGAGATAGGAGAAGACAGAAGGGCATCTAGAGAGCAGAGAGAATAGAAGGGCATTCAGAGAGAGGAGAGATCAGAAGGGCATCCATGGAGTGGAGAGTTCATAAGGGCATCCAGAAAGAGGAGAAGACAGAAATACATCCACAAAGAGGAGAGGACTTAAGGGCATCCAGAGAGAGAAAACAGAAGGGAATCCAGAGAGAGGAGAGAACAGAAGGGCACCAAGAGAGAGGAGAGGACAGAAGGGCATCCAGAGAGAGGAGAGGACAGTATGGCATCCAGAGAGAGGAGAGTGAAGCAGAGCATCCAGAGATAGCAGAGGACAAAAGGGAGCCAGAGAGAAGAGAGAACAGAAAGCCATCCAGAGAGAGGAGAAGAATGAAGGGCATCTATGGAGAGAATAGGTCAGAAGGGCATCCAGAGAGAGGAGAGAAGAGAGAGGCATCCAGAGATAATAGTGGACAGAAGGGCATCCTGAGAGAGGTGAGGACATAACGGCCTCCAGAGAGAGGAGAGCGAAGAAGGGCATCCAGAGAGAGGAGAGGACAGAAGGGATCCAGAAAGAGGAGAGAACAGAAAGCTATACAGAGAGAGGAGAAGACAGAAGGGTATCCATGGAGAGCAGAGTTCAGAAGGGCATTAAGAGAGAGGAGAAAACAGAAGGGATTCCAGGAAAGAAGAGAACAGAAGGGCATCCAGAGAGAGGAGAGGACAGAAGGGCTTCGGGAGATAGGAGAAGACAGAAGGGCATCCAGAAAGAGGAGAAGAAAAAAAGGGCATCCAGAGAGAGGAGAGGAGACAAGGGATCCAGTGAGAGGAGAGAACAGGAGAGAATCCAGAAAGAGGAGCGAACAGAAGACCATCCAGAGTGAGCAGAGGACTGAAGGACATCCAGAGAGAGAAGAGGACAGATGGGTATCCAAAGAGAGGAGAGGACAGAAGGGCATCCAGTGAGATGAGAGAACAGAAGGGCATCTAGAGAGAGGGGAAGACTGAATGGTATCCAGAATGAGGAGAAAATTTTCTGGAATCCAGAGAGAAGAGAAAACAGAAGGGCATAGGAAGAGACGAGAGAAAAGAAGGCCATAGGGAGAAAGGAGAAGACAGAAGGGCATCTAGAGAAAGGAGAGAAGAGAAGGGCATCCAGAGAGAGGAGAAGACAAAAAGGGAATCCAGAGAGAGGAGAGAACAGAAGGGCAAACAGAGAGAGGAGAAGACAGAAGGGCATCCAGAGAGAGTAGAAGACAGAAGGGCACCCAGAGAGAGGAGAGTGAAGAAGCGCATCCAGAGAGAGGAGAGGACAGAAGGGCATCCAGAGAGAGGTGAGGACAGAAGGGAATCCAGAGAAAGTAGAGTGAAGAAGGGCATTCTGAGAGAGGAGTAAACAGAAGTTCGTACAGAGAGAGGAGAGAACAGAAAGGCATCCATAAATAGGAGAAAGAAGAGGCATCCGGATAGAGAAGAGGACCAATGGACATCCTTAGAGAGCAGAGGACAGTAGAGCATTCAGGGAAATAAGAGAACAGAAGGGCATCCAGAAAGGTTAGAAGACAGAAGGGCATCAGGAGATAGGAGAAGACAGAAGGGCATCCAGAGAGAGGAGGAGACAGAATTTACTCCAGAGAGAAGACAGAGCAGAAGGGCATCCAGAGAGAGGAGAGGAAAGAAGGGCATACACATAAAATAGTACAGAAGGCCATACATAGAGAGGAGAAGACAGAAGGGCATCTAAATAGAGAAGAGAACAAAAAGGCATCCAGAAAGCGGAGAGAAGGAATGGGCATCCAGTGAGAGGAGAAAATAAGGGAATCCAGAGAAAGGAGAGAACAGAAGGGCATCCAGAGAGAGGAGAGGACAGATGGGCATCCAGAGAGAGGAGAGAACATAGAGTCATCCAGAGAGAATAGGGGACAGAATGGCATCTAGGGATAGAAGAGAAGGGCATCCAGTGAGAAGAGAAGACAAAAAGTGAATCCAGAGAGAGGAGAGAACAGCAGGGCATGCAAAGAGAGGAGAGGACAGAAGGCCATCCAGAGAGAGGACAGGACAGAAGGGCATCCACAGAGTAGAGTGAAGAAGGGCATCCCGAGATAGGAGAGATCAGAAGGGCATCTAGGGAAATGAGAGAACAGAAGAGAATCCAGAAAAAGGAGAGAACAGATGGGCATCCAGAGAGAGCAGAAGACTAAAGGACATCCAGAGAGAGAAGAGGACAGAAGGGCATCCGAAGAGAGGAAAAGATAAAAGAGCATCGAGAGAGAGGAGAGGACAGAAGGGCATCCAGAGAGAAGAGAGGGCAGAAGGGAATCCAGAGAAAGGAGAGTGAAGAAGGGCATCCAGAGAGAGGAGAGGACAGAAGGGCATCCAGAGAGAAGAGAGGGCAGAAGGGAATCCAGAGAGAGGAGAGTGAAGAAGGGCATCCAGAGAGAGGAGAGGAAAGAAGGGCATCCAGAGAGAGGTGAGGACACAAGGGCATCCAGAGAGAGGAGAGTGAAGAAGGGCATCCAGAGAGAGGAGAGGAGAGAAGGGATCCAGAGAGAGAAGAGAACATAAGGGCATCCAGAGAGAGTACAGAATAGAATGGTTTCCAGAGAGCAGAGAAGACAGAAGAACATCCATAAAGAGGAAAGAACATAAGGGCATCCAGAGAGAATAGACAGAAGGGTATGAAGAGAGAGCAGAGAACAGAGGGGTATCCAGAAAAAGGAGAAGACAGAAGGGCATCGGGAGATAGGAAAAGACAGAAAGGCATCCAGAGAGAGGAGAGGACAGAATGGCCTCCAGAGAGAAGAGAGAGAAGAAAGGCATCCAGAGAGAGGAGAGGGCAAAAGGGCATCCACAGAAAAGAGTAAAGAAGGCCATACAGTGAGAGGAGAAGACAGAAGGGCCTCTAGATAGAGGAGAGAACAGAAGGGCATTTAGAGAGAGGAGAGAACAGAAGGGCATCCAGAAAGAGGAGAAGAAAGAAGGCATCTAGATTTAGAAGTGGACAGACAGGCTTCCTGAGAGATGAGAGGGCAGAAGGGCATTCAGGGAGAGAAGAGAACAGAAAGGCATCCAGAGATTGGAGAATGCAGAAGGGAATCCAGAGAGAAGAGAGAACAAAATGGCATCCAGAAAGAAGAGGACACCATGGCATCCAGAGAGAGGAGAGAACAGAAGTGCAACCAGCGAAAGGAGAAGACAGAAGGGCATCAACAGAGAGGACAGGACAGAAGGACATCCCGTGAGAAAAGATAACAGCAGGGCATCCAGAGAGATGAGAGAACAGGAGAGAATCCAGAAAAAGGAGAGAACAGAAGCTTATCTAGGGAAAGCAGAAGACTGAAGGACATCCAGAGAGAGAAGAGAACAGAAGGGCATCCTGAGAGAGGAGAGGACAGAATGGCATCCAGTGAGACTAGAGAACAGAAGGGCATCTAGAGAGAGGAGAAGACAGAAGGGTATCCAGAGTGAGGAGAAAATTGTCAGGCATCCATAAAGATGAGAAAACAGAAGGGCATCGGGAGAGAAGAGAGAAAAGAAGGGCATAGGGAGAAAGGAGAAGACAGAAGGGCATCCAGAGAGAGGAGAGAACAGAAAGATATCCAGAGCGAATAGAGGGCAGAAGGGCATCTAGTGTGAGGAGAGAAGAGAAGGGCATTCAGAGGGAGAGGAGAAGACAAAAAGGGAACCCAGAGATAGGAGAGAACAGAAGGGCACCCAGAGATAGGAGAGGACAGAAGGGCATCCAGTGAGAGGAGTGTGAAGAAGAGCATCGAGAGAGAGCAGACAACAGAATAGATCCAGAGTGAGGAGAGAACAGAAAGCCATCCAGATAGAGGAAAAGACAGAAGAGCATCTAGAGAGAGGAGAGAACAGAAGGCCATCCAGAGAGAGGAGAGATCAGAAGGTCATCCATAGAGAGGAGAGTTCAGAAGGGCATCCAGAAAGAGGAGAAGACAAAAACGTATCCAAAGAGAGGAGAAAACTGAAGGGCATCCAGAGAGCGGAGAAGACAGAAGGGCATCCAGAAAGAAGAGAGGACAGAAGGGCATCCAGAAAGAGGAGAGTGAAGAAGGGCATCCAGAGAGAGGAGAGGACAGAAAAGCATCCAGAGAGAGGTGAGGACACAAGGGCATCCAGAGAGAGGAGAGTGAAGAAGGGCATTCAAAGAACGGAGAGGACAGAAGGGCATCAAGAGAGAGGAGAGGACAGAAGGGCATCCAGAGGGAGGAGAAAACAGAACGGCATCCAGATGGAGGAGAATACAGAAGGGCACGCAGAGATAGGAGAGGACAGAAGGGCATCCAGAGAGAGGAGAGAACAGAAAGGCTCCCAGAGAGAAGAGAATACAGAAGGGCTTCCAGGGAGAGGAGATCACAGAAGCACATCTGTAAAGAGAGGAAGAGAGAAGGCATCCAGATGCCAAAGAGGACAGACGGGCATCCTGAGAGAGGAGAGGACAGAAGGGCATCCAGGAGAGAACAGAACAGAAGGGCATCCAGAGAGAGAAGACAGAAGGGCATCAATGGAGAGAAGAGTTCACAAGGGCATCCAGAGAAAGGAGAGAACAGAAGGGCATCCAGAGAGCAGAGATGACAGAAGGTCATCCAGAGAGAGTAGAGAATAGAATGGTATCCAGGGAGTGGAGCAGACTAAAGAACAACCAGAGAAAGAAGAGAACATAAGCACATCCTGAGAGAATAGAGGACAGAAGGGCATGAATAGAGAGCAGAGATCAGAAGGTTATCCACAAAGAGAAGGGCACCCAGAGATAGGAGAGGACAGAAGGGCATCAAAAGTTAGGAGAAGACAGAAGGGCATTCAGAGAGAGGAGAGGACAGAATGGCCTTCAGAGTGAAGAGAGAGCAGAAGGGCATCCAGAGAGAAGAGAGGACAGAAGGGCATCCAGAGTGAAGAGAGAGCAGAAGGGCAACCAGAGAGAAGAGAGGACAGAAGGGCATCCACAGAAAAGAGTAAAGAAAGCCATACAAAGAGAGGAGAAGACAGAAGGGCATCTAGATAGAGAAAAGAACAGAAGGGCATCTAGAGAGAGGAGAGAACAGAAGGGCATCCAGAGAGCAGAGAAGACAGAAGGGCTTCCAGAGAGAAGAGAGAACAGAAGGGCATCCGGAAAGAGGAGAGGACAGAAGGGCATCCAGAGAGAGGAGAGTGAAGAAGGGCATCCAGAGAAAGGAGAGGACAGAAGGGCATCCCAAAAGAAAACAGGACACAAGGGCATCCAGAGAGAGGAGAGTGAAGAAGGGCATCCAGAGAGAAGAGAGGACAGAAGGGATACAGAGAGAGTAGAGAACATAAGGGCATCCAGAGAGAGTAGAGTATAGAATGGTATCCAGAGAGCAGAGAAGAGAAGAACATCCAGAAAGAGGAGAGAATATAAGGGCTTCCGGAGAGAATAGAAGACAGAGGGCATGTAGAGCGAGCAGAAAACAGAAGGGTATCCAGAAAGAGGAGAAGGGAGGGCATTGGGAGATAGGAGAAGACAGAAGGGCTTCCAGAGAGTGGAGAGGATGGAAGGGCATCCACAGAAAAGGGTAAAGAAGCCCATACAGAGCGAGGAGAAGACAGAAGGACATCTAGATAGAGGAGAGAACAGAAGGGCATCTAGAGAGAGGAGAGAACAGAAGGGCATCCAGAGAAGATACAGAGTGAATCCAGAGAGAGGAGAGAACAGAAGGGCATTCAGAGTGAGGAGAGAACAGAAGCACATCAGGAGAAAGGAGAAGACAGAAGGTCATCCAGAGAGACGAGAGAAAAGAAGTGCATGCAGAGAGAGGAGAAGACAGAAAGGCATACATGGAGAGGAAAGGTCAGAAGGGCATCCAGAGAGAGGAGAGAACAGAAGGGCATCCAGAGAGCAGAGAAGACAGAAGAGCATCCATGGAGAGTAGAGAATAGAATGTTATCCAGAGAGTGGAGAAGACAGAAGAACATCCAGAGAGAGGAGAGAACATAAGGGCATCCAGAGAGAATAGAGGACAGAAGGGCACGTAGAGAGAGAAGAGAACGGAAGGGTATCTAGAAAGAGGAGATGACAGAAATGAATCAGGAGATAGAATAAGACAGAAGGGCTTCCAGAGAGAGGAGAGGACAGAATGGCCTCCAAACAGAAGAGAGAGCAGAAGGGCATCCAGAGATTAGAAAGGTCAAAAGGGCATTCACAGAAAAGGGTAAAGAAGGCCATACAGAGAGAGGAGAAAACAGAAGGAATCTAGAGAGAGGAGAGAACAGAAGGGTAACCTAGAAGTAGAAGACAGAACAAATTCAGAGAGAGGAGAGAACAGAAGGGCATTCGGAGAGAGGAGAGAACAGAAGGGCATCGGGAGAGAGGAGAAGACAGAAGGTTATCCAAAGAGAGGAGAGAACAGAAGTGCATCCAGTGAGAGGAGAAGACAGAAGTGTATCCAGAGAGAGGAGAGGATAGAACGGCAACCAGAGAGAGGAGAAGGCAGAAGGGAATCTAGAGAGAGGACAGATCAGAAGGGCATCAAGAGAAAGTAGAAGACAGAAGGGAATCCAGAGAGAGTAGAGAACAGAAGGGCATCCAGAGAGAGTAGAGAGCAGATGGGCATCCAGTGAAAGGAGAAGACAGAAGGGTATCTGAAGAGAGAAGAGAAGAGTAGGGCATCCAGAAAGAGGAGAGAACAGAAGGGCATCCAGAGAGAGGAGAAGACAGAAGAAATACCTGAGAGAGGAGAGAACAGAAGGCCATCCAGAGAGAGGAGAGAGCAGAAGGGCATCCAGAGAGAGGAGAAGACAATAGGGCATCCAGAGAGAGGAGAGAAGAAAAGAGCATCCAGAGAGAGGAGAGAGCAGAAGGGCATCCAGAAAGAGGAGAAGACAGAAGGGCATCTGGAGAGAGGAGAGAACAGATAGGCATCCAGAGAGAGGAGAAGACACAAGGGAACCTGGAGAGATGAGAGAACAGAAAGGCATAGGGAGAGAGTAGAGGACAGAAGGGCATCTAGGGAAATATGAGAACAAAAGAGAATCCAGAAAAAGGAGAAACAGAAGGGCATCCAGAGGGAGCAGAAGACTGAAGGACATCCAGAGAGAGCAGAGGACAAAAGCACATCCTGAGAGAGGAAAAGAGCAGAAGGGCATCCAGAGAGAGGAGAGAACAGAAGGGCATCCAGAGAGAGGAGAGAGCAGAAGGGCATCCAGAGAGTGGAGAAGACAGAAGGGCATCCGGAGAGAGGAAAGAACAGAAGGGCATTCAGAGTGAGGAGAGAACAGAAGGGCATCCAGAGAGAGGAGAAGACAGATGGGCATCCAGAGAGAGGAGAGGACCCAAGGGCATCCAGAGAGAGGAGAGAACAGAAGGGCAACCCTAAATAGGAGAAGAGAGGAGGCATCCAGATGTAGAAGAGGACCAACGGCATCCTGAGAGAGGAGAGGACAGAAGGGCATTCAGGGAGAGAAGAGAACAGAAAGGCATCCAGAGAGAGAGGAGAGGACAGAAGGGTATCTCGAGAGAGCAGAGAACAGAAGGGCATCCAGAAAGAGGAGAAGACAGAAGGGCATCAGGAGATAGGAGAAGACAGAAGGCCATCCAGAGAAAGGAGGAGACAGAATTTCCTCCAGAGAGAAGACAGAGCAGAAGGGCATGCAGACAGAGGAGAGGAAAAAAAGGCATCCACATAAAATAGTACAGAAGGCCATACAGAGAGAGGAGAAGACAGAAAGGCATCTAGATAGAGGAGAGAACAGAAGGGCAAACAGAAAGAGTAGAGAACAAAGGGGCATCCAGAGAAGGAGAAGACAGAGCGAATCCAGAGAGAGGAGAGAACAGAAAGCATTCGGAGAGATGATTGAGCAGAAGGGCATCGGGAGAGAGGAGATGACAGAAGGTCATCCAGAGAGAGGAGAGAACAGAAAGGCATCCAGAGAGAGGAGAATACAGAAGGGCATCCAGAAAGAGGAGAGGATAAAACGGCATCCAGAGAGAGAAGAATACAGTAGGGAATCCAGAGAGAGGAGAGAACACAAGGGCACCCAGAGATAGGAGAGAGCAGAAGGTCATCCAGAGAGAGGAGAATACAGAAGGGGGTCCGGAGACAGGAGAGAACAGAAGGGCATCCAGAAATAGGAGAGAACAGAAGGGCATCAAGAGAGTGGAGAAGACAGAAGGGCAACCTGAGATAGGAGAGGACAGAAGGGCATCTAGTGAGAGGAGAGTGAAGAAGGGAATCCAGAGAGAGCAGAGGACAGAAGGTATCCAGAGAGAGGAGAAAACAGAAAGCCTTCCAGAGAGAGGAAAAGACAGAAGTCATATAGAGAGAGGAGAGAACAGAAGGGCATCCTGAGAAATGAGAGATCAGAAGGGCATCCATCAAGACTAGAGTTCAGAAGGGCATACAGAGAGAGGAGAAGTCAGAAACCCATCCACAGAGAGGAAAGAAATGAATGGCCTCAAGAGAGCAGAGAAGACAGAAGGGCATCCACAGAGAGGAGAGAACATAAGGGCATCCAGAGAGATGAGAGGACAGAAGTTTATGTAGAGAGGAGAGAACAAAAGGGCGTCCAGAGAGAGGAGAGAAGAGAAAGGCATGCAGAGAGATAGAGGAAGAAAGAAGGGCATGCAGAGAGAGGATAGGACAGAAGGGCATGCCGAGAGATGATAGTACAGAAGGGCATCTATAGGGAGGAGAAAACAGAAGGGCATCCAGATGGAGGAGAATACAGAAGGGCACCCAGAGAGAGGAGAGGACAGAAAGGGATCCAGAGAGAGGAGAGAACAGAAGGGCATCCAGAGAGAGGAGAGGACAGGTGGGCATCCACAGAGAGGAGAGAAGAGAGAGTCATCCAGAGAGAATAGGGACAGAATGGCATCTAGGGATAGAAGAGAAGAGAAGGGCATCCAGCAAGACTAGAAGACAAAAAGGGAATCCAGAGAGAGGAGAGAACAGCATGGCATGCAGAGAGAGGAGAGGACAGAAGGGCATCCACAAAGAGGAGAGGACAGAAGGGCATCCACAGAGAGTAGTGTGCAGAAGGGCATCCCAAGAGAGGAGAGAACAGAAAGGCATCTAGGGAAACGAGAGAACAGAAGAGAATCCAGAAAAAGGAGAGAACAGAAGGGCATCCAGAGAGAGCAGAAGACTGAAGGACATCCAGAGAGAGAAGAGGACAGAAGGGCATCCGGAGAGAGGAAAAGACAGAAGAGTATCCAGAGAGAGGAGAGGACAGAAGGACATCCAGTGACAGGATAGAACAGAAGGGCATCCAGAGAGACGAGAGGACAGAAGGGCATCCAGAGAGAGGAGAGGACAGAAGGGCATCCAGATAGAGGAGAGGACAGAAGGGCATCCAGAGAGACTTGAGGATGCAAGGGCATCCAGAGAGAGGAGAGTGAAGAAGTCCATCCTGAGAGAGGAGAGGACAGAAGGGATCCAGAGAGAGTAGAGAACATAAGGGCATCTAGAGAGTGTAGAGAATAGAATGGTATCCAGAGAGCAGAGAAGACATTGTATCCAGAGAGCAGAGAAGGCAGAAGAACATCCATAAAGAGGAGAGAACATAAGGGCATTCAGAGAGGATAGAAGACAGAAGAGCATGAAGAGAGAGCAGAGAGCAGAAGGATATCCAGAAAAAGGAGAAGACAGAAGGGCATCGGGAGATAGGACAAGACAGAAAGGCATCCAGAGAGAGGAGAGGACAGAATGGCCTCCAGAGAGAAGAGAGAGCAGAAGGGCATCCACAGAAAAGAATAAAGAAGGCTTACAAAGAGAGGAGAAGACAGAAGGGCCTCTAGATAGAGGAGAGAACAGAAGGGCATCTAGAGAGAGGAGAGAACAGAAGGGCATCAGGAAAGAGGAGAAGAAAGTAGGCATCTAGATCTAGAAGCGGACAGACAGGCTTCCTGAGAGATGAGAGGATAGAAGGGCATCCAGGGAGAGAAGAGAACAGAAGAGCATCCAGAGATTGAGAAGGCAGAAGGGAATCCAGAGAGAGGAAGAGAACAAAAGGGCATCCAGAGAGAAGAGCACACAATCGCATCCAGAGAGAGGAAAGAACAGAAGTGCATTCAGGGAGAGGATAGAACAGAAGAGTATCCAGAGAGAGGAGAGGACAAAATAGCATCCAGAGAGAGGAGAGAAAAGAAGGGCAACCAGCGAAAGGAGAATACAGAAGGGCATCAAGGGAGAGGAGAGGACAGAAGGACATCTTGAGAGAAAAGATAACAGCAGTGCATCCAGAGAGATGAGAGAACAGGAGAGAATCCACAAAAAGGAGAGAACAGAAGCCTATCTAGAGAAAGCAGAAGACTGAAGGACATCCAGAGAGAGAAGGGGACAGAAGGGCATCCTGAGAGAGGAGAGGACAGAATGGCATCCAGTGAGACTAGAGAACAGAAGGGCATCTAGAGAGAGGAGAAGACAGAAGGGTTTCCAGAGTGAGGAGAAAATTGTCGGGCATGCATACAGAGGAGAAAACAGAAGGGCATCGGGAGAGAAGAGAGAAAAGAAGGGCATAGGGAGAAAGGAGAAGACAGAAGGGCATCCAGAGAGAGGAGAGAACAGAAAGGCATCCAGAGCGAATAGAGGGCAGAAGGGCATCTAGAGTGAGGAGAGAAGAGAAGGGCATTCAGAGAGAAGGAGAAGACAAAAAGGGAACCCAGAGATAGGAGAGAACAGAAGGGCACCCAGAGATAGGAGAGGACAGAAGGGCATCCATTGAGAGGAGAGTGAAGAAGCGCATCCAGAGAGAGCAGACGACAGAAAGTATCCAGTGAGAGGAGAGAATAGAAAGCCTATCCAGTTAGAGGAAAAGACAGAAGGGCATCTAGAGAGAGGAGAGAACAGAAGGTCATCCAGAGAGAGAAGAGTTCAGAAGGTCATCCAGAAAAAGGAGAAGACAGAAACGTATCCACAGAGAGGAGAGAACAGAAGGGCATCCAGAGAGCGGAGAAGACAGAAGGGCATCCAGAGAGAGGAGAGAACATAAGGGCATCCAGAGAGATGAGATGACAGAAGTTCATGTAGAGAGAAGAGAACAAAACGGCATCCAGAGAGAGGAGAGAAGAGAAGGGCATCCAGAGAGAGAAGACAGAAGGGCATGCAGAGAGAGGAGAAGAAAATAGGGCATGCAGAGAGAGGAGAGGACAGAAGGGCATCAAAAGAAAGGAGAGTACGGAAGGGCATCCAGAGGGAGGAGAAAACACAAGGGCATCCAGATGGAGGAGAATACAGAAGGGCACCCAGAGAGAGGAGAGGAGATGACAGAAGGGCATCCAGAGAGAGGATAGAACAGAAGGTCATCCAGAGAGAAGAGAATACAGAAGGGATTCCAGAGAGAGGAGAGCACAGAAGCGCATCTGGCAAGGGGGGAAGAGAGACGGCATCCAGATGGCGAAGAGGACAGATGGGCATCCTGAGAGAGGAGAGGACAGAAGTGCATCCAGTAGAGTAGAGAACAGAAGGGCATCTAGAGAGAAGGGAGGACAAAAGGGCATCTAGAGAGAGAAGAGAACAGAAGGGCATCCAGAAATAAGAGAAAACAGAAGGGCATCGGGAGATAGGAGAAGACAGAAGGGCATCCAGAGAGAGAAGAAGACAGAAGGGCATCCAGACAGAAGAGAGTGAAGAAGGGCATCCAGAGAGAGGAGAGGACAGAAGGGATCCAGAGAGAGGAGAGAACAGAAATCCTTCCAGTGAGAGGAGAAGACAGAAGGGCATCTAGAGAGAGGAGAGAACAGAAGGGCATCCGGAGAAAGGAGAGATCAGAAGGGCATCCATGGAGAGGAGAGTTCAGAAGGGCATCTAGAAAGAGGAGAAGACAAAAACGCATCCAGAGATAAAAGAGAACTGAAGGGAATCCAGAGAGCAGAGAAGACAGAAGGGCATCCAGAAAAAGGAGAGAACATAATAGCATCCAAAGAGAGGAGAACAAAGAAGGACATGCAGAAAGAGGAGAGGACAGAAGGGCATCAAGACAGAAGAGAGTACAGAATGGCATTCAGAGGGAGGAGAGAACAAAAGGCTTCCAGAGGGAGGAGAATACAGAAGGGCAACCAGAGAGAGTAGAGGACTGAATGGCCTCCAGAGAGAAGAGAAGGCAGAGCGCATCCAGAGAGAGGAGAGGAAAGTAGCGCATCCACAGAAAAGAGTACAGAAGGGCATCCAGAGAGAGGAGAAGACAGAAGGGAATCCAGAGAGAGGAGAGAACAGAATGGAATCCAGAGAGAGGAGAGAGCAGAAGGACATCCAAGAGAGGAGAAGACAGAAGGGCATCCGGAATGGGTAGAGAACAGAAGGGCATCCAGAGAGAAGAGAAGACAGAAGTGCATCTGGAGAGAGGAGAGAACAGAGAGGCAGCCAGAGAGAATAGAGGACAGAACGGCATCTAGGGAGAGAAGAGAAGAGAAGAGAAGAGAAGAGAAGAGAAGAGAAGAGAAGAGAAGAGAAGAGAAGAGAAGAGAAGAGAAGAGAAGAGAAGGCATCCAGTGAAAGGAGAAGACAAAAAGAGAATCCAGAGAGAGGAGAGAACAGAAGGGCTTCTAGGGAAATGAGAGAACAGAAGAGAATCCATAAAAGGAGAGAACAGAAGGGCATCCAGAGAGAGCAGAAGATTGAAGGACATCCAGAGAGAGAAGAGGACAGAAGGGCATCCTGAGAGACAAAAAGACAGGACGGCATCCAGAGAGAGACATGCAGTGAGAGGAGAGAACAGAAGGGCATCCAGAGAGAGGAGAAGAAAGAAGGGAATCTAGAGTGAGGAGTGAATGGTAAGGCATCCAGAGTTAGGAGAAGACAGAAGGGAATCACAAGAGAGGAGAAGACAGAAGGGCATCCAAAGACAGGAGATTACAAAAGTGCATCCAGAGAGAGGAGAAGACAAAAAGGGAATCCAGAGAGAGGAGAGAACAGAACATAAAGAGATAGGAGAATACAGAAGGGCATCTAGAGAGAGAAGAGGACTGAATGGCATCCAGAGAGAGGAGAAGATAGACAGCAATCCAGAGAGAGGAGAGAACAGAAGGGCATCCAGAGAGAGGAGAGAACAGAACGGCATCCAGAAAAAGGAGAGAACAGAAGGGCATCCAAAGAGAGGAGAAGACAGAAGGGAATCCAGAAAGAGGAGAATACAGAAGGGCATCCGGAGGGAGGAGAGAACAGAAGGGCATCCAGAAAAAGGAGAGAACAGAAGGGCATCCAGAGAGAGGAGAAGACAGATGGGCATCCAGAGAGAGGAGAGGACAGAAGGGCATCAGAGAGAGGAGAGAACAGAAGGGCATTCAGAGAGAGGTGAGAACAGAAGGGCATCCAGAGAGAGGAGAAGACAGATGGGCATCCAGAGAGAGTAGAGGACACAAGGGCATCCAGAGAGAGGAGAGAACAGAAGAGCATCCAGAGAGAGGAGAAAACAGAAGGGCTTCCAGAGAGAGGAGAGAAGAGAATGGTATCCGTCAATAGAAGAGAGGAGGCATCCAGATGTAGAAGAGGACCAATGGGCATTCTGAGAGAGGAGAGGACAGAAGGGCATTCAGGGAGAGAAGAGAACAGAAGAGCATCCAGAGAGAGGAGAAGACAGAAGGGCATCAGGAGATAGGAGAAAACAGATGGGCATCCAGAGAAAGGAGGAGACAGAATTTCCTCCAGAGAGAAGACAGAGAAGAAGGGCATGCAGAGAGAGGAAAGGACAGAAGGGCATCCAGATAAAATAGTACAGAATGCCATACAGAGAGAGGAGAATACAGAAGGGCATCTAGATAGAGGAGAGAACAGAAGGGCAACCAGAAAGAGGAGAGAACAAAAGGGCATCCAGAGAAGGTGAAGACAGAGCAAATCCAGAGAGGGGAGAGAACTGAAGGGCATTCGGAGAGATGATAGAGCAGAAGGGCATCGTGAGAGAGGAGATGACAGAAGGTCATCCAGAGAGAGGAGAGAACAGAAAGGCATCCAGAGAGAGGAGAAGACAGAAGGGCATCCAGAGAGACGAGAGGATAAAACGACATCCTGAGAGAGATAAAATACAGAAGGGAATCCAGAGAGAGGAGAGAACAGAAGGGCATCCAGAGAGAGGAGAGAGCAGAAGGGCATCCAGAGAGAGGAGAAGACAGAAGGGCGTCCTGAGAGAGGAGAGAACAGAAGGGCATCCAGAATGAGGAGAGAACAGGAAGGCATCCATTGAGAGGAGAGAACAGAAGGGCATCAAGAGAGAGTAGAAGACAGAAGGGCATCCGGAGAGAGGCAAGAACAGAAGGGCATCCAAAAAAAGGAGATAACAGAATGGCATCCAAAGAGAGGAGAAGATAGAAGGGAATCCAGAGAGAGGAGAATAGAGAAGGGCATCCGGAGAGAGAAGAGAACAGAATAGCATTCAGAGAGAGGAGAGAGCAGAAGGGCATCCAGAGAGAGGAGAAGACAGATGGGCATCCAGAGAGAGGAGAGGACAGAAAGGCATCCACAGAGAGGAGAGAACAGAAGGGCATCCAGAGAGAAGAGAAAACAGAAGGGCGTCCAGAGAGAGGAGAGTACAGAAGGGTATCTGTAAATAGGAGAAGAGAGGAGGCATCCAGATAAAGAAGAGGACCGACGGGCATCCTGATAGAGGAGAGGACAGAAAAGCATTCAGGTAGAGATGAGAACAGAAGGACATCCAGAAAGAGAAGAGGACAGAAGGGTATCTAGAGAGAGCAGAGAACAGAAGGGCATCCAGAGAAAGCAGGAGACAGAATTTCCTCCAGAGACAAGTCAGAGCAGAAGGGCATGCAGACAGACAAGAGGAAAGAAGGTCATCCACATAAAATAGTACAGAAGGCCATACAGAGAGAGGAGAAGACAGAAGGGCATCTAGATAGAGGAGAGAACAGAAGGGCATCCAGAAAGAGGGGAGAACAGAAGAGCATCAAGAGAGAAGAGAAGACAGAAGGGAATCCAGAGAGAGGAGAGAACAGAAGGGCATGTAGAGATAGCAGAGAACAGAAGGGTATCCAGAAAGAGGAGAAGAAAGAATCGCATCGGGAGATAGGAGAAGACAGAAGGGCTTCCAGAGAGAGGAGAGGACAGAATGGCCTCCAGAGAGAAGAGAGAAAAGAAGGGTATCCAGAGAGAGGAGAGGTCAGAAGGGCATCCGCAGAAAAGAGTAAAGAAGGCCATACAGAGAGAGGAGAAGACAGAAGGTCATCTAGATAAAGGAGAGAACAGAAGGGCATTCAGAGAAAGGAGAGAAAAGAAGGGCATCGGGAGAGATGTGAAGACAGAAGGTCATGCAGAGAGAGGAGAGAACAGAAGTGCATCCAGAGAGAGGAGAAGACAGAAGAGCATCCAGAGAGAGGAGAGGATAGAATGGCATTCAGAGAGAGAAGAAGATAAAAGGGAATCCAACGAGAGGAGAGTACAGGAGGGCATCCAGAAACAGGAGAGAGCAGATGGGCATACAGAAAGAGGAGAAGACAGAAGGGCATCCGAAGAGAGGAGAGAACAGAATGGCATCCAGAGAGAAGAGAACAGAAGGGCATCCAGAGAGAAGAGAGGACAGAATGGCATCTGTATAGAAGAGAGAACAGAATGGTATCTAGATAGATGAGAGAACAGAAGGGCATCCAGAGAGAGGAGAAGACAGAAGGGCATTCAGAGAGAGGAGAAGACAAAATGGCATTCAGAGAGAGGAGAGAGCAAAAGAGCATCCAGAGAGAGGAGAAGACAGAAGGGCATACAGAGGGAGAAGAGGACAGATGGCCATCCAGAGAGAGGAGGGAGCAGAAGGGCATCCGGAGAGAGGAGAAGACAGACATGCTTCTAGAAAGAGGTGAGAACAGAAGGGCATCCGGAAAGAGGAGAAGAGAGAAGACATCCAGAGGGAGAAGAGGACAGAAGGGCATCCAGAGA
This sequence comes from Arvicanthis niloticus, assembly GCF_011762505.2. NCBI lineage: Eukaryota > Metazoa > Chordata > Mammalia > Rodentia > Muridae > Arvicanthis > Arvicanthis niloticus. The sequence goes on from NW_023045909.1 coordinate 30,545, forward strand.
GAGTCGAGAGCAGAAGGGCATCCAGAGAGAAGCAAAGACAGAAGCGAATCCAGAGAGAGAAGAGAACAGAAGGGCATCCAGAAAGAGGAGAGAACAGAATTGCATCCAGAGAGAGGAAAAGACAGAATGGAATCCAGAGAGAGAGGAGAAGACATAATGGAATCCAGTAAGAGAGGAGAGAACAGAAGGGCATTCGGAGTGAGAAAAAGACAGAAGTGCGTCCAGAGAGGAGTGGACAGAAGGGCATCGTAAAGAAAAGGGAACATAAGGGCATACAGAGGGAGGAGAGAACTGAAGGGTATCCAGAGAGAGAAGAGGACACAAGGGTATCCAGAGATAGAAGAATACAGAAGGGCATCCAGAGAGAGGAGTGGACAGAAGGGCATCAGAAAGAGAAGAGAACATAAGGGCATACAGAGAGTGGAGAGAACTGCAGGGCATCAAGAGAGAGAAGAGGATACAAAGGCATCCAGAGAGAGTTCTTCTCCTCTCTCTGGATGCCCTTCTACTCTCTCCTCTCTCTGGAAGCCCTTCTATTCTCCCCTCATTATGGATGCCCTTCTCTTCTCTAATCTCTCCAGATGACCTTCTGTCTTCTCCTCATTGTTGATGCACTTCTGGACTCTCCTGTCTCTGGATGCAATTCTGTTCTCTCCTCTTTCTGGATTCCCTATTTTTTTCTCTCTTGATGCCCTTCTGTCAACTCCTCTCTCTGGATGACCTTCTGAATTTTCCTCTCTCCTGATGCCCATCTGTTCTCTCCTCTCTCTGAATGCCCTTCTGTTCTCTCCTCACTCTGGATTCGTTTTTGTCTCCTCCTACTCTGAATGACCAACTGTTTTCTCCTTTCTCTGGATGCCCTTGTGTCCTCTTCTCTCTTGTTGCCCTTCTGTTCTGTCCTCTCTCTGGATGCCCTTCTGTTCTGTTCTCTTCTCTTTCTGGATGCCCTTCTGTCCTCTCCTATCTGGATCCCTTCTGTCTCCTCCTCTCTCCGCATGCCCTTTTGTTCACTCCTCTCTTTGGATTCCCTTCTGTCTTCTCCTCTCACTGGATGCCCTTCTGCACTCTTCTCTCTCTGGATGCCTTTCTGTCATCTCCTCTCTCCGGATTCCCTTCTGTCTTCTCCTCTGTCTGGATGCCCTTCTGTTCTCTCATCACTCTGGATTCCCTTCTGTTCTCTCCTAACATTGGATGCCCTTCTGTTCTCTCCTCTCTCTGGATTCCCTTCTGTTCTCCCATCACATTGGATGTCCTTCTGTACTCTCCTCTTTCTAGATGCCCTTCTGTTCTCTCCTCTCTCTGGATGCCCTTCAGTCTTCTTCTCTCTCCGGATGCCCTTCTGTCCTCTTCTCTCTCTGGATGTCCTTCAGTCTTCTACTCACTCTGGATGGGCTTCTGTTCTCTCCTCTTTCTGGATTCTCTAATGTTCTCTCATCTCTCTAGATGTGCCTCTGTTCTCTCTTCTCTCGGGATATCCTTATGTACTCTCCTCTCTTTAGATGCCCTTCTGTCTTTTCCTTTCTCTGGATGCCCTTCTGTTCTATCCTCTCTCTGGATTCCCTTCTGTCTTCTCCTCCTTCTGGATGTGCTGCTGTTCTCTCCTCTCACTGGATGCACTTCTGTTCTCTCCTCTCTCTGGGTGAACTTCTGTCCTTTCCTCTCTCTGGATGCACTTCTGTCCTCTCCTCTCTCTGGATGCCCTTCTGTTCTCTCCTCTCTCTGGATTCCATTTTTGTTCTCTCCTCTCTCTGGCTGACTCTCTGCTCTCACTTCTCTCTCGATGCCCTTCTGTCCTCTCCTCTCCTCTCCCTGGATGCCCTTCTGTCTTCTCCTCTCTCCCTATGCCCTTCTGTTCCCTCATCTCTCCCAAAGCTCTTCTGTCTTCTCCTCTTTCAGGAAGCCGTTCTATCCTCTCCTCTCTGTGGATGCCCTTCTGTCTTCTCCTTTCTCTGGATGCACTTCTGTTCTCTACTCTCTCTGGATGACCTACTGTCTTCTCCTCTCTCCTGATACTCTTCTGTTCTCTCCTGTCTCCGAATGCCCTTCTGTTCTCTCTTCTCTCTGGATTCGCTCTGTCTTCTTTTTCTCAGCATTCCCTTGTGTTCTCTCCTCTCTAGATGCCCTTCTGTTCTTTTCTCTATCTAGATGCCCTTCTGTCTTCTCCTCTCTCTGTATGGCCTTCTGTACTATTTTATGTGGATGCCTTTCTTTGCTCTCCTCTCTCTGGATGCCCTTCTGCTCTGTCTTCTCTCTGGAGGAAATTTTGTCTCCTCCTCTCTCTGGATGCCTGTCTGTCTTCTCCTCTCTCTGGATGCCCTTCTGGTCTCTCCTCTCTCTGAATGCCCTTCTGTTCTCTCCTGTCTCCTGATGCCCTCTGTATTCTCCACTCTCTGGATTCCCTTCTGTCTTCTCCTTTCTCTGGATGCCCTATTGCTCTCTCCTCCCTCTGGATGCCCTTCTGTTCTCTTCTCTCTCTGGATGCCCTTCTGTCTTCTCCTCTCTCCCTATGCGCTTCTGTACTCTAGTCTCTGCAGATGCCCCTCGATCTTCCCCAATCTCTGTATGCTGGACAATTTTCTCCTCACTCTGGATACCCTTCTGTCTTCTCTTCTCTCTAGATGCCCTTCTTTTCTCTCCTGTCACTGGATGCCCTTTTGTATTATCCTCTATCTAGATTCCCTTCTGTCTTCTCACTCTCTGGATGCCCTTCTGTTTTCTCCTCTCTCTGAATGCCCTTTTGTTCTCTCCTCTCTCTGGATGTCCTTCAGTCTTCTGCTCTCTCTGGATGCCCCTCTGTTCTCTCCTTTTTCTGGATTCTATTCTGTTCTCTCATTTTCCTAGATGACCATCTGTTCTCTCCTCTCCCTGGATGCCCTTCTTCACTCTACTCTCTCTGGATGCATTTCTGTCCTCTCCTCTCTCTGGATGCCATTCTGTTCTCTCCTCTCTCTTGATGCCCTTCTGTTTTCTCCTCTCTCTGGATTCCCTTTTTGTCATCTCCTCTCTCTGGATGCCTCGCTGTCCTCTCTTCTCTCTGGATGCCCTTCTGTCCTCTCCTCTCTCTGGATGCCATTCTGTCTTCTCCTATCTCCCTATGACCTTCTGTTCCCTCGTCTCTCCTGAAGCCCTTCTGTCTTCTCCTCTCTCTCAATGCAATTCTGTTCTCTCCTCTCTCTGGATGACCTTCTGTCTTCTCCTCTCTCCCAATGCCCTTCTGTTCTCTACTGTCTCCGAATGCCCTTCTGCTCTCTCCTCTCTCTGGATTCGCTCTGTCTTCTCCTTCTCTGCATGCCCTATCGTTCTCTCCTCTTTCTGGATGCCCTTCTATTTTCTCCTCTATCTAGATGCCCTTCTGTCTTCTCCTCTCTCTGTATGGCCTTCTGTATTATTTTATGTGGATGCCCTCCTTTCCTCTACTCTCTCTGCATGCCCTTCTGCTCTGTCTTCCCTCTGTAGGAAATTCTGTCTCCTCCTCTCTCTGGATGCCCTTCTGTCTTCTCCTATCTCCTGATGCCCTTCTGTTTTCTGCTCTTTCTGGATGCCCTTCTGTTCTCTGCTCTCTCTAGATACCCTTTTGTCCTCTCCTCTCTCTGGATGCCCTTTTGTTCTCTCCTA